>NW_027325105.1:0-255742 GCF_028372415.1 Notamacropus eugenii
GGGAGCCGGTTGGGAGGCGCTAGGGCTGGAGGCTCCGACCATTTAAAGGAGCAGGCGAGGGGGCGGAGTCGGGGCCCGAGCGCGGCTTGGGGCGCCCGGCTCGGGGGTCTGGGCCTCGGGCGCGGGACGCTCCGGGGAGCAAGCACCCATCCGGCCTTCTCGGAATTCCCTCAGTCCGGAATCCCCTCGCCAGCTTCTGAGGCCGCCGGGACCATGGCTGAAGGTGAGCGGGGCGGGGCCGAGAGGGTGGGGCTGGGGTGGGGGGGGTGGTCGTGGGGGCTAGGGGGCGAGAGCACCCTGCTCATCTCCCACCTGCCCCACCCGCCAGCCGTCCGGAGCCCGCTCTGCCCCGACGACTTCTGCCCGGCCACGCTGCCCGCTGAGCCACCCTCGAGCCTCGCCCTGGACGCCCTGCGGAAGCCTGGCACCGAGCTGTGGCTCATCCGGACGCCGGCGGACTTCAGCCCGGCCAGGTGAGAGGGGTGGGCCCGCCACGTGCACGCACACAAACACTCCCGGACGCGCACACGCGCCTTCAGGGCCCGGCGGTGCCGGAGGTCTGGAGCCCCCCTCCCCAGCCCGGGACGCAGCCGTTTCACTCGTGTCCAGCGCTACGTGGCTCAGGGGGGCCTGACCCCAGCCCCAGGGCCCCCTGTCCGGCCTTCCGGGACCTAAGGGCTCCTAAGCTCATTCATTCATTCGGTCAACATGTATTCAGCACCTACTATGTGTTAGGTATGTGCATAGAGTGCTGGGTCTGGAGTGAGGATCATCTTCCTCCTAGGTTCGTGTCTGGCCTCAGTAAACGCTTCCTAGCTGGGTGACCCTGGGCAAGTCACTGCACCCCATTGGGCCCAGCCCCCTTATCCGTAAATGAATTGGAGAAGGAGATGGCAAAGCCTTCCAGTATCCCTGCCAAGACAACCCCATATGGGGGTCACAGAGTCCCACATGACTGAAATGAGTGTGCCAGGCACAGGGCTGAGTGCTGGGATACAAAAAGGCAAAAGGTAGGCCCTGCCTTCAGGGAGTTTACAATCAGAAGCTTCTAGAACCCCAGAATCACATTAGTTTCGAGGATTCTTGCTTCAGTCCTATCCCCCTTGCACTTCTTCAGGTCCCCCCCATACAATCTCTCCCATTCCTCCCTCTACAGCTTCAACGGATGCAAGGTGCCTCTTGTCGGCTTCCAGACCCTGAAAAGCCATCGGAATGAGGCTGGCATCCGTCAGCGCTACCACGTCCTGAGCAACACCAGCAGAGCCAGCCCTGAGACCCTGCTGGCTCCCTCCTCTTCAGCAGCCGGACAGCTGGTTCCAGCCCCAGCTCTGCAGGGCACCCTGAGTATCATAGAAATACCCCGAAGCAAGTCGTCTGGCCAGTGTCTCCATGCCATCCCCACCAGCCCACCCCCTCAGATCCCACCTGGCCTACGGCCCCGATTCCAGGCCTTTGGGGGCCGACAACCTGTGCCCCTGGCTCCAACAGTGGCAGGGGAGGCAGGGGAGGTAGGGGATGTGAAGCATCCCCAGAAAAGGAAGAAGTCTGAATTGGTGTCTCAGAATCCCAGTCCACAGAAGGTTCTGAATGGAGTAGGTGGGCTGAACTCTGCTTCAGGGCAAGGGATGCCGGAGCCCACAGAGCAAGGGCAGATTAAAATAGAGGAAGCAGTGGCAGCCCCATCACCTGGCAGAAAGAAGAGGAAGAAGAAGAAGAAGGAGCTGGAGGGAGAGATGCCAGAGCTGGCAGGAGAGATGCTGGAGCCCACAGAGCAAGGGCAGATCAAAATAGAAGAAATGGTGGCAACCCCATTCTCTGCCAAGAAGAAGAAAAAGAAGGAGCTGGAGGGAGAAGCGCCAGAGCTGGCAGGAGATATGCTGGAGCCCACAGAGCAAGGGCAGATCAAAGTAGAGGAAGCAGTGGCAGCCCCATCACCTGTCAAGAAGAAGAAGAAGAAGAAGAAGAAGAAGAAGGAGCTGGAGGGAGAGTCACTGGAGTCGGCAGGAGAGAGGTCGGAGCCCACAGAGCAAGGGCAGATCAAAGTAGAGGAAGCAGTAGCAACCCCATTCTCTGCCAAGAAGAATAAGAAGAAGAAGAAGGAGCTGGAGGGAGAGGTGCCAGAGCCAGCAGGACAGGTGCCTGAGCTGGAGGGCAGAGCAATGGAGCTACAGCAGGAGGCAGTTCTTTCCCCTACAAAGACAAAGAAGAGGAAGAAGCGACGAGGGCTGGAAGGTGAGGTCCAAATTGACCTTCAAAAGGACAAAAGTGGGAAGAGACAGGAGGTGGGAGGAGAGATGCTGGTGCCTGAGCAGGCTGCTGAACTAGAGGAAGAGGAGGAGGAGATGGTCACTCCAGTTCCTGCCAAGAGGAAGAGAGGACAACCAGGAGGAGAGAGGGTAGAGGAAGCAGAGATGGCCGAGGCCCTAGAGAATGCAGAGCCTTCGCACACCAAGAAGAAGAGGAGGAAGAAGCCAGAGGGAGGGGAGGGGGTGGCCCCGGGGCCCCCCAAGGAGTCCCTGGCAGGGGTCTCTGAGTCAGAGAGCCCAAGCCCCAGCCAGGGGCTGGAAGAGATGAAGAAGCAGCGGCATCAGGAGAAGGTGGGACCAGCAGAGGCCTAAGTGGATGACCCAGCCCTGTGTGTGCCCTCCCTGGGGGCCAGAGGGAAGAGATCCCCCCTCCCCCAAAGGGTCTCCACGACCTTGGAGAGGGCCAGGAGTGCTGGCATCATACCCTTGCCCCAGCCCTGACACACGTAGAGACAAGCTGGCTGCTGTCCATGCTTTATTGGCGTCCATCCTGGGACCCTCCCCTCCCAGCAGAGCCCTGGGCTTTCAGGGCACCTTCAGAAAGGGCTGGTGTAGGACTTCAAAGAGCCTCCGGGCCTGGAGAAGGAACACATTGGGCCTCTGACATTAAAAGGAAATCTTAGCCCATCTGGGCCACAGCTGTGTATCTTCATTCCCATCCCCTCCCAGGGTCTCCCCAGGTAGGAGATGGGGAGCCTATATCTGGGAATTCTGGATTCACACTTAGTTCCACCATTAACTCTCCTCATCCCTGTAAATTGGGGGGGTTCTGGGCTTCTCTGGGTCTAAGAATCTCCCAGGTCATCCCTCCTTTCTCACCTTCTGAGGCCCAAAGCCAGGGCAGAGGGACAGGTCATCCTGAGAGGCGGCTGTGAGCTGCTCCAGAGACTGCAAAGGGGGAGGGAGGGTACATGAAAAGGGGCAGGTTAGGTGGATCAGGGAGTGAGGCTGTGACAGCCATGCTGGCTGACCACCATACCATACCATGCCCCCACTTCCTCCCCTCCCCCTCCCACCCCCCTCAGTGGGTGGCTGGGGGATTCCAAGAGATGGGGAAGGCTGAGTGCTGTTCTCATAAGGATGGAGGGACAAGGGAGGACCAGAGCCCAGAACTGGGGGGACAGGGGCTAGAGTGGAGCAGCCTGGGGTACCCAGCAGGAGTCTCACCCCAAAAGTGGCCAGCAGTGTCTGGCTGTCTGTCTTGTTTACTGACTTCACTGTGGTCAGACACTCAGTGACCTAGGAGGGGAAGAGGAGTTGGGAGGTGAGTTCTACACACAGTCATGGTGGCTGTGAGCCAGGGCAGAAGGAGGGAGGAAGGAAGGAGAAAGCCCTCACCCTTGATACAAAGTCCTGCTCCAGCTTTTCCTTCAGCAGATCAGCAGGCTTCTGTTCATAGGACTTGTAGGTCTCCAGGTACCGCCCAGCTTCTTCTGGGCTAGGGGAGGGCAGAGGAAAGGAGTGAGGCTGGCCTTAACCTCACCCCCCCCCCCATACCACTTCCCTACTGCTGCTCCCCCAAACCTCACCTCCAGGCCAGAATCAGGGTGCAGTCAGCCAGGATGCACATCTTAGCTAGATCCTTCAGGGCACGCTGAGGGTCCTTCTGTTTGAACCAAGATTAGAGAGACAGGGTTAGAACTGCAGACCACCAGGCATAGGGAACTTTGAATGGAGAATGTCAGGGCTGGAAAGGGGCTTAGAACAGGGAATGTTAGGGTTTGGAGGGACTTCAGAACATGGAGAGACATCATCAATTTATAGAGAAAACGATTATCTTTCAGATATATGGATAAGGGAATAATTCATGATCAAAGGGAAAATATGACAGAAGATAAAAGTAGACAATTTTTCTTACATAAAACTAAAAAAGTTTGCACAAACAAAACCAAGGCAGCTAAAATTAAAAGGGGAGTGCGGAAGGGGAGTGGGGCAATCTTTGTAGGAAGTTTCTCCAATAAAGGTCTCATTTCTAAGAGATATTAGGGACTGATTTAAATTTAGAAGAAAAAGCCATTTCCCAATTGGCAAATGGTCAAAAGATATGCACAAGTAGTTCTTGGGGAAGAAATTGAACTGTGGGGGGAGAAAAGTGGTCCAAATTGCTAATAAATGGAGAAATTCAAAGTAAAGCAACTCTGGTTCCACCTCAGACCATTCAGATTGCCTGAGCTATTCGAAAAAGAACAGTGCTGGAAGGGCTGGTAAATAAATTGGTGAAGCTGTGAACTGATAAGGCCATTGTCCCTCAACCTTTCCCTGAAAGTGACTAAGCTGTGCACACATACTCTTTGCCCAGTGATACTATTTTGGGCAAGTCACTTAACCCCAATTGCCTCATCCTGGGTCATCTCCAGTCATCCTGATGAATGTCTGGTCACTGGATTCAGATGGCTGTGGAGGAGAAGTGAGGCTGGTGACCTGCACAGCCCTCCCTCACTCAAAACAGTGAAGTGCAAGTCATGTCATCGTTTCTCTGATGGCATGGTCTTTGGCAACGAAGGACGAACACACACATTTTGGGGACTATGCCCTAAAGAGATCAAAGTAAGAGGGAAAGGATTCCTAGACCTAAAAGTATAGCAGCTCTTTCTGAGGGGGCAAAGAACTGGACACTGAAGGGGTCCCCATCAATTGGGGGAGACAATTTCAGAAGAACTCAGGAAGATTTGTAGGAACTGATACAGAGTGAATTGAACAGAGCCAGGAGAACCAGTAACAAAAAATCAACACACTATGCTACTTCTGAAGACTTGGGAACTCTGATCGATTCAATGGCCAACCACAGTTTCAGAGGGTTAATGGTTAAATGTGCTACCTGCCTCCTACCCACGAAAAGGATGGAGTCGGCGTGCAGAATGAGACAGCGTTTGGATGTGGCCAGTGGGGAATGTTTTTCTCTTGATTAGGCATCTTTTTCCTCTTTTTGATGGGGGGGGGGGGGGCAAGTGGGAGAAAATAAGTTTATTAATATAAAACAGATTTAAATATAAGCACATATGCATATACATATACACACATACAAACACACACAGAAGCATATGTGCCTATATAAACGCCCGTATACAATATACATATAAACGTACACGCATACACACACAAATGAGTATACGTACATGTGTGTATGCACATATAAACACGTATATATATCTATGTCTGGTTAGGGCTAGGACACCAAAACATGGAATGTCACGTCCAGAAAGGATTTTAGAACAGGAAATGTTGGCCATGGGAAGGGGCTTAGACCAGATGGTCAGAGCTGGGAGAGACCCCATCCTGCAGAAGTCACCCAGGATCATTTGGTGGGCCTCTGGGAGGAGGTGTGCTGGCCAGGGCTGCGTTCCAAGCTTCTTACCACGTCTATTTGTAGCAGGAGCACACGAAGTGCGTAGTTCTTCCCCAGCCCTTGCAGACGCTCATGGATATAATTAGGGTGCAGGTTGTGGTAGCGCAGGCTGGGAGGGAGAACCAGGGAAGGTCAATTCAGCAAGTTCCAGAAACCTTTCAACCTCACCCCCACCCATCTGAGGTGGGAAATTGCCTAGTGAAGGGGGAACTCGATGGGATTTGGGGTCAGAGGACTTCACTTCAGAGCCCAGCTGTGCCAAATGTGTGACCTTGGGCTGTCCCTTCCCATTCTCTGGGCCTGGAGAATAGGGGGGTGGACTAGATCCACTCCTTCATCAGGAGGATGCCTCCAAGTGCATTTCTTTCAGAGATCTCAACCGGGCTGGTTCCAGGAGCCACAAGGGGCATTCTGTGAGCTTGACTAGGAAGCAGTGGCTCACATCTTTGTGTTCATTTAGTTCTAAGAAGTTTGGCATTTCCTTTAGTTGTTTAAACTCTGGGCTTCACCAGCCTGAATGCCTGTGGGGTCCAGGACACAAGAAGAGGTGAAGAGCCTCTGACCAAGCCCAGCCCCCTCACATTACTGATGAGAAAAGAGGCTTGGAAAGGTCAAGCTGACCTGCCTGAGGTCACACATGCCTAGTGAAGGCCAGAACCAGATTTAGCTGAGACCATTCAGTTGTTTTCAGTCATGCCTGATTGACTCTTCATGACCCCATTTGGGGTTTTCTTAGCAGAGATACTGGAGTGTTTTGCCATTTCCTTCTCCAGTTCACTTTAGAGATGAGGAAACTGAGGCAATGAAGATGAAGTGACTTGCCCAGGGTCACACAGCTCAGACATGTCTGAGGTCACATTTGAACTCAGGTCTTCCTGACTCCAGGCCCAGAATGCTGTGCACTATGGCACCACTTAGCTGCTCTGTAACCCAGATCCTAAGTCTCCAAACCCATCATCTCATACTATATCACTCCCATGATACAATGGATATAACCTAATACTTGAGGGGTAAGCAATTTCTAAGATGTCCATCCCCAGCATGGATTGCAGCCTCCATCCAACAGCACAGACTGCAATCCCTCTAATAATGCAGTAGATGGTCAGATTCCTGTGGCCAAAAAAATGGCTCCTGTGCAGTCAAGCAGGTCATGACCCAGTCCAAAGCTAACTAGCTTGATTCTGGAATGATGTTCACGCAGTCCATCTCTGGACCTGTACTACAGGCCTTTCCAGCTAGGCAAGAGCTGTCAGAGTTCCTTGGGCTGTGCTGACCCAACCTTTGAAATCCCCAGGTCACTGCCTTACCTCAAATGAAGCATGGGGGAGGTCACCTACAAAGGGTGGGCTAGGACCAGAAAGCTGCCGCCCTTTTAGGTGTGTGTGGGGGGTAGTCAGGCAGGGAAGTCTTTAGGGAGAACTTGGCACCTGAGTTGGCTCTTGAAGGAAGAGGTTATGAACAAGTGGAGAGATTAATTAATCTACAAGCAATTATTATGCCCCGACTAATAGTCAGGCACTAAGCTCGATGACGGGAACACAAAGAAATGGAAAACAATCCCTGCTGTCTAGGAGGAGAGATTAGGGTGCCTCCCTAAGTTCTCCACCCCACCTTTCTTCCTGGTTCCCTAGGATCCCCATACCTCAGCTAGCAGTGCTCAGACTTTCTCTTCCCATTGCAAATCCCATATCTTCAGATAATTTTTTTCAGAACTAGAGTTCATCTGGGGAGACCTCTGGGAGGAGAGGAGGGTGGAGGAGATACTTGGGTTGGGGGCTCACCTGAGGAAGAGGGCACAGGTGCTCTGACCCATAACATAGTCTGGGACAATTTCTCCAAATTCCCAAGGCACATTCCTTATGAATTTCAGGACAGGATTCCCCCTCTGGGAAGAAGCACAAGGTAAGAAGAGAGCTTTGGTCTCCCCCCAGTCCCTCCGTGTTCTGGGGTTACTCCACCTTACCTGACGGGGGCTCACAGTGATGCTGCTACTCTTGGTCTGAGGTCTGGACCCCTGAGGGCCCTGGTTGGCAATCTCTCCTCCAGGCTGTCCCAGACTGGGAGCCGCTTCAGACCCAGCCCCTTGGGGAGCAGCTTTGGGTTGGGCCCCTGGCTGGTCGACTTCAGGCCTGGCCCTTTGGGAAGCACCTTTAGGCTGGGTCCCTGGTTGGGCAGCTTCAGGCCAGGCCCCTTGGGCAGCACCTTTGGGCTGGGCCCCTGGTTGGGCAGCTTCGGGCCGGGCCCCTTGGAGAGTGGCTTCTGCCCGGATCCTTCCAGGAAAAAGCCTGCTTGTTGTATAGTCAGCATAGTTTAGAGGTGCCTCATGGACAGAGGTAATGGGTGAAGGAAGGCTCCGGCTGGATTTGAATAAGGACTTTACCTGAGGATGGGGAAAGGAGGAAGGCAGGAAGATTTCTGTTTCTCCCTCTGAGATCCATCTGAGAGCACTGACTGACAGAGCGGAAAGTGAGACCTGCCTCCTTTTACAGAGGAGGAAACTGAAGCCAGGTCCAACTGACCAAGCACAGATTATGTGCCTAAGATGTCACTCCCATTAAAGTGTAAGCTCATGAAGGCCAAGCCGACTTTGTATCCCTGGCATATACCACAGTGAGGACTTAATAATGCTTGTTGGCTGACTGACTGCAAACTGAAATTAAAACCCAAGTCCTGAGAGTTCATGGTATCACAGGAAGAGGAAAGGCCCACCCCAAAGTCCATCCTCTGCATCCCACATGCCCCCTCCACAGCCTCCATGACAAGCCTCTGCTTGAGTACTACAGCCCTTTGGAAAGGTTTCCCCTTACACAGTCTGTGTACCCCCTCCCCGCCCCCATGGTCCCAGTTCTCTCCTTGAGTTCAAGCAGAATGTGACAGCCCTTTGGTGCAGGGATCTCAGGACCTCCTGCATCTCTTCTGCATCACAAACATCCCTCATTTGATAGAGGGAAAAACTAAGGCACAGAGAGGAGAAGGGCCTGGCTCACAGAGCTGGGCCTGGGATCCCTCTTTCCAGACTCCCAGCCTATGTGGCTGTTCCCCCATGCCAGACCCCCAGTCCCCCTGTGGCCTCATCCAGGATAAGCCCAGGGCCCAGGCTGGGTTCTTTTCCTCTCCGTCCCCCCCCCACCCCCCCCTCCTGCTGCCCCAGCTACCTCCAGAGGCGGAGCCTCCTCCAGGGGAATGGTGAACTTCTTTCTCTTAGGGGGCTGGGCGGCCTCTTCAGCCACCTTCTCACTGGCCATTTCTGGTTCCTGGCCTGGAACAGACAGAGGACATTCGCTAGCATTCCAAGCATTCCCCTGATAACATCCCTGGGGCTGGCTGGGGAAACCAATACCATGATGTCCCTCCCACTTCCCAGCATTCCTTGTTCCCCACACCTCCTAGAGCTTCAAGAATCTAGCACCCCAATATCACCACCCCCAGTTCTCCAGGTACCCAGCACCCCAAAGTCCCTGGTGCTCCACCATGCCCCACACTCCCAGCACTCCAATGTTCCTGGTGCCCTACCATGCCCCATACTCCCAGCACCCCAATGTCACCACCACCTCAGTTCTCCAGATACCTAGCACCCCAAAGTCCCCAGTGTCCCACAATTCTCCACACTCTCAGCATCGCAATATCACTGGTGCCCCACCATGCCCCACACTCCCAGCACCCCAAAGTCCCTACCACCACTTCAGTCAGTCAGCCAATAAACTTTTATTAAGCCCCTACTATGTGTCAGGCGCTGTGCTAAGCCCTTGGGACACAAAGAAATGCAAAAGGCCTCCTCCTGAGGAGCTCCCAGTCTGATGGGGAAGAGGACATGAAAAGAACTCTACATAAACAAGCTCTAGAGGGATAATTAGGAAGCAATGACCAGAGGGAAGCCACTAGAATTCAGAGGGACCAGGAAAGACTTCCTGTAGGAGGAGCAATCAGACAGCTGGAGAAGAACCAGACAAGCTGAGTGCTATAAAAAGCGAGAGTGCAAGGAGAAGAGGGTGCTGATGGACAACATCAGAGGCTGCAGAGAGCCCAAGGAGGAGGACTCAGAGAAGGTCATTTGATTTGATGACTTTGGACAGGGCATTCTCTGTTGAATGATGAGGCTGGGAGCCCGGCTGCAGAGTTAAGGAAGGGAGAAGAGGGAAAGTAGACTGTCCCGTCAAGGCATTCAGCTCTGTAGGGTGGAAGAGATAGAGGAGGCTGGCTAGTGGGGATGGATAGATCAAGTGAGGGGGTTTGAGGATGGGACATGTTTATAGGCAGGAGGGAAGGAGTCAATGGAAAGGAGAGACTGAAAGATAAGAGAGTGGGCATGATAGAGGGGGCAATCTGTTGGAAGAGACAGGACAGAATGGGATCATCTGGGCACCTAGAGGGGTTTGACTGGGCAGGAAGGGCCACCTCTTAGTGCGAGATGGAAAAAGAGGAGGAGATACTAGGGGTAGGTGTCTGGATGATGTGAGATGAGACAAGATTGGGGCAGCTAGGTGACCCATTGGATAGAGGGCTGGCCCTGGAGTCAGGAGGACCTGAGTTCAAATCCAGCCTCAGATACTTGACACTGAGTCACTGTGTAACCCTCCCCCCCATTGGCTTGCCAAAAATAAAAAAAAGAGAGATGAGGACACTCTCAGCAAGTAGCTTCATTTTGTTTTTCTGTAAAATACCATCTCAGGGAGGGGGCAGGGAAAGAAGGATGGAAAGGATAGAACTTGGAACTCAAAACTTTAAAAAATGTTAAAAATTGTTTTAACATGTCATTGGGGGAAAATAAAATATATTTAAATATATATATGGCGGGGCTTTCAGTTGAGAAGGTCGGAGGAGGGGGAGCCATGAGAAGGTGGAGGAGTCATGAAAAGGTGCAGAAGAACCGCTGTGGACAGTGGGACCCGGAGGTGATGAGGGAGGTCCGGCAGGATCGCCGGGCAGCAGGGAGAGCCCAGCTGCGGTTATGCAACATAAATCTGCAGTGGACCAATCAGCACCTTCTTTTGGCAGCACGTGGGTAGGAAGGGAAGGCGGTCCTGCCCCCCATGTCCCTGCTGCCCTCCAACAACACCTGGCGAGCACCCATCCCTAGCGATCCAAGCCTCCCCGCCTCCACGTGTCCCCAGAGTCCCACGAGCCCCGCCCCTCCCTTGTCCCTGTGCTTTACAAGTCCCGCCCCCTCTCTTGCCCCGCCCCCTTGCCCCCCCCAAAGTCCCGCCCCCTGCCTTGTCCCCGCCCCTGACTCCACCCGCCAGTTGCTCACCTCCCGTCCAATTCCGTGTGTCGTCTCCGGGCAGCCCTGTGATTGATCAGCGGGACAGCCAATCCGTGGTGCACGACGCCTTCCCCGTGCGCCGTCTGGACTCCACCGCTACCCCCCAGACTTTGCCTTTTGATCCTCGCCCGGCCTCTGAGACAGGCAGGAGCCTTCGGAATGCGTGCAGCTGGGAAGAAGAGAGCCTGACTTCGGCTAGAGAGGCCCTCGTAGGCCTCTGGCAGCACACTTCCGGCTTTTCTGTCCTTCCGACCAGAACCATCGAGACGTGACGCTCTGGCCCAGCGCTCTATGGCCCTGGAGGACGGGGCGTGGCGGGGGGCGGGGAACGTCTCACGCCTGCGTTTCTGTCACTTTCCTGGTATGTTTCCCCCGCTTCTGACTCCTCCCCCTTACTCCCAGAGCAGGAGCTTTGGAGTCCGGGGTCCTGAGTTCTCTGGCCCGTTACACTTTGGGCAAGTGTCTTCCCATCTCTGGGCCTCAGTTTCCTCCTTTGTAAAATAACCGGGTGTGGTTCCTAAGTCCCTTCTTGCTCCCGTCACCCTTTATCTTCGTCCTCTTTTCCATGGGCTCTTCTTTCGGCCTTTTTCTGCCTCCTCTCCCCCTTCCCCAGTTGGGTTAATGCAGTTACTTCACATCATTCCCTTAAAAAAAGTTGTATTATTCCTGCTTCTTCATTTTTAAGTCGTGAGTGGATGGTGAGCGAACCCAGGTATTCCCCACTCCCAGCCCAGGCTTTTCCCACCATGCAGAATCACAGGACATGAGAGTGGAAGAAGCCACACAGTCCGGTCCCGTCCCTCCACCCCCATCTCCCACGCTGTTCCCTAGTCCTGGAAACCTGGTGTCAGTGACACCGGTATGGAGAGAAACCCAGACAAGACCTTCCTTTTTCCTCCTTAGAAACAAATGGTTACTCCTCATGTCAGTGGGATACTTCATTTATTTAAGCCACCGGACAAGTGAGTTAATAATTGTATAAGCGCTCAGCACAGACCTGCTACGGAATTACCTGCTACCAAAATGTCAGCTAGCATTACGGTTATTCTCATTATTAATTTCCAGGCTTGAAGGAAAGGTGGAGAATGAGGAAGCTTCCTGGAGGAAATGGGATTTCAGTGATGGACAGGGGAAAGAAGAGTCTAGGATACAGGACAAAGGACACTGGCTTTGAATCCCAGCTGTTAGTTAATATTCTGTGTGACCTGGGAAAGTCACATCCCCCTTCAGAGTCTCAGTTTCCTCAACTGTAAAAACAAAGGGATTAGACTAGATGGTCCTCAAGAGCTTTTCCCACACTAAGTCCTATGACCCATTTTCTCCTAATTCTTCATATTTGTCATTGTTTAGGGTATGTATGTACATGTACATATATATACATACATACACACACACAAATGGGGGGGGGGGAGGCATGGTCCAAACCTGTTTCCTAAACTTGTGTTGGGAACTGGTGAGGAAACTACTAATGTAGCTCTGCAATTGTTCGTAACATAGATTTAGAGAATTTGCTCAAGGTACTAAGGTTACCTGTCTGTCCCAGGTAGGACTTGAACTCAGGGCTTCCTGACCTGAAGGCTGGCTTTCTACCCTGTCTCTCATATGTACTCATATAATACAATTTCTTCAGACATTCACCAGCCATTGGGCTATAGTTTCTAACTCTTTGGAATGACATATAATACTGATCATTTTCTATAGTAGTAAACACCTTGGACCAAAGGGGATGTCTATCACTCAGGGAATGATTCAACACTGTGATCAGGTATGAGTCAGGTTTTTATTGTTTTGTCAAGTATTTTGGACCTCTAGCAGGTGCAATGGATAGGGTTCAGGGCCTGGAATCAGGAAGACCTGACTTCCGATCCAGCCTCAGACACTGACTAGCTGTGTGACCCTGGGTAAATCACTTTAACCCTGTTTACTTCAGTTTTCTCATCTGTAAAATGAGCTGGAGAAGGAAATGGCAAACCCCTTGAGCATCTCTGCCAAGAAAACCCCAAATGAGGTCATGAAGTGTCACGCATGACTGGTCAACAACAACAGGTATTTATTTCCTATACACAAAGGAAACGCTGAACACCAAACCACAAACATTCATTTGATAAAAAACAAACTTAAACAAGTGTTATTGTGAACAAGGAGTGAAGTCGCTGCTCAGCTCCAGCAGAAGATTTTTTGCAAGAACCTACTCTTTGTCCCCAAAGAAGACTTGTAGCTCCCATCCCCTGCTATCTCCTCCTTCACGTCCTTCCCCTGGCCAAGGCCAACCCCTCTCCCTTCCCTCCCAGCATCTCCAGCCTATTGCTCCCCCCATCAACCCCTCCCCTCACTTACTTTCACTCTCTCCCTGTCTCCTGACTGCTTCCCTTCTGCCCACAAGCTTGCCCATGGCTTCTTCTTCCTCAGAATACTCTCCCTTACTATATCCCTCCTCCTAGCAATCATCCTATATTTCTCCTTCCTTTTGTAACTAAGCTTCTGGATAAGAAGGCTTTCTGCAGTAGGTACCTCCATTTCTTCCACTCTCATACTCTTTTTAATTCTCTGCAGTCTGGCTTCCAACCTCATCATTCAACAGGAACCATTCTCCCCCAGATACCAATGATCACTTAACTGCCAGAGCTAATGGCCTTTTCTCAGTCCTCCCTCTGGTCCTCTCTGCAGCCTCTGGCACTGTGGATCACTCTCTCCTTGATAGTCTCTCTCTCTCTCTCTCTCTCTCTCTCTCTCTCTCTCCCTCCCTCCCTCCCTCCCTCTCTCCCTCTCTCTCTCTCTCCCTCCCTCCCTCCTTCCCTCCCTCCCTCCCTCCCTCTCTCTCTCTCTCTCTCTCTCTCTGTCTCTCCCCCGCCCCTCTCGTTTGGTTCTCCTCCCACCTCTCTGACTGCTCCTCAGTCTCTTTTGCTAGATGTTTATCCAGGTCACACCCATCAACCGTTCAGGGAAACTGTGCAGGACCCCCTGCTCTTCTCCCTCCGTATTCTTGTGCTTGGTGATCTTGTCAGCTCCCATGGATTCGAGTATCATCTCTATGTGGATTCTCAGATCTACATAGGAAGTCCTAACCTCCCTGCCAGTCTCCAGACTCTAATCTCCAACTTGAACTGGATGTCCTGTAGGCACGTGAAACTCTGCATGTCTGAAATGGAGCTCAGTGTCTTTCCTCCTCCAATTCCTGCTTTCTAAACTTCCTTATTATTGTCCCGGGTCCATGTCACCATCCTTGCAGTCTTCCTAGACTCCTAGACTCCTCACTATCTCTCACCCCTCCTATCCAATCTGTCGCTAAGACCTTCTGATATCCCTGTTGGTAGTGTCTCTCCAATATGCCCCCTTCTCTCCTCTGATACTGGCCCCACCCTGATGAATACCTCATCCCCTCACACCTGGACTATTGCAAATAGCCAGTGGTGGGTCTGTCTGCCTCAAGGCTGTCCCCCCCTCCAAAGCATCCTGGACTCAGCTACCAAAGTGATCTTCCTAGAGTCCATTTCACCACTCTATGCAATAAACAGGATCAAATAGAAAATCCTTTTTTGGCTTTTAAAGAGGATTCCTAATCTACATTATTACTAGATAATAACTAATGGTCATACAGTGTTTTACAAGCAGCTCATTTTATCCTGTTCTCCCTCTTGAAACGACCAGAGGTTTAGTGACTTGTGTAAGGTTATACACCTCAGTGCCTAAGGCTGGATTTACGTACACACACACACTCTCTCTCTCTCTCTCTCTCTCTCTCTCTCTCTCTCTCTCTCTCTGGAGGATTAAGTGACTTGACCAGGGTCCCATAGCTGGAAAGTGTCTGAGGTCATATTGCAACTCAAGTCCTCCTAACTCCAGGGCTGCTGCTCTACATGCCCTAGCTGGCCTCAGAACCAGTTCTCTCTACATTAATTTGAATATGGCTTATCACTAATCTGGTGTTTTGGGTTCCTCTGTATTCTTTTCCTTCCCGCCCCTCCCCTCCCCCCCCCCCCCCACCGCCGAATCATTCAGCATAACAACAAAAAAAATAGTTCTTTTATTTTCCTGTTTTTTTCTGGTCTTTTCTTCCTTCATCTTCTCTACTGCCAACCGTGGAAGTGCCAGACCTGCCCTAGAGCCCGTCCCCCTGATCAGCTCCTGTCTGCTCTGAGCTAGTTCTCCCTTAGGCCCTAAGCTGGTCCCTGCCTGCCTTCGCCCCCTCCTGGTGACTCAAGGTATTGAAGCCAGACTTTCCGTGGACATCAAATTGGCTTAGCCGACTGCCTCTGGCAGCCCACGTCCCAGGTACAAAGAATTATTTTACAGAAAATAAAAAAAAAATTGGAGAAAAATAAATTAGCAAAACCAATCCATACAAAAAATAGAATTCAGAAATACATGCAATCTTCCCCACCTGCGGACCTCCCACCTCTGCCAAGGAATGGGGGGAGGGGATGCAAGGAAATGCAACATTCAGTTTTGAGTGTTTTGTGGTGGTTGTTTGGTCTTCTCATTTGCATGACTGTAGTTATTGGGTGGAAGCAGCTAGCTGGCTCAGTGGGTAGAGTACTGGTTATAAAGTCAAGAAGACCTCAGTTCAAATCCAGATTCAGACACTTACTAGTTGTGTGACCCTGGGCAAGTCACTTAACCTCTGTTTGCCTTAATCCACTGGAGAAGGAAATAGCAAACACTCTGGACCTGGAGTCAGAAATACCTGATTTCAAATACAACCTCAGACACTTACTAGCTGTGTGATCCTGGGCAAGTTGCTTCACTCTGTTTGCCTCAGTTTCTTCATCTGTTAAATGAACTGGAGAAGGAAATGGCCAACCCCTCCAGTATCTTTACCAAGAAAACTCCATGATCAGTATTGGAAGGCATGGTCCACAGAGTCACGAAGAGCTGGACATGACTGAACAGCAAAAAGTCATTGGTTATCCAGTTTTCCTGGATCTCTTGACTTCATATAGGTCTTCCCAAGCTTTGTCATTTCCTAACACCTAGTAATGTTCCATTACTTGACTATCTCCCTAATCTATGGAAAACCTTTAATTTTTCCAAGGTTCCCTGGGTAGGCCTGGCCAGCTAGTGGGCACAGCTCTCTTCTTCAGGTCTCTATGAGATACCATGTGACCCACCTACTTGACAAAGTATCTGAAAAATGGGTTCTTTTTCAACTGAGCCACTTTTAGCCCAGCCACCACCTCTATCAATCTTACTTTTTAATCTGTGCCTTCCACTTCCCTTCCTCACCCACTAAATAATAAAATAAAAATAAAGCTTCTGTATCAAAGGCACACATTCCAGTAAAACATATCCCCTCATTGACCACATCCAAAAAGGTAAGACTCATTCTGTGTTTTAAGTCTGCCCCTCTCTGGCAGGTAGGGCATGAGGTGATGTTTCCTCTTCAGTCCTCTGGGCTTACCATTTGTCATCTCATCAGAAGTCTTTCAAAACTGGTTTTTCTCTACGTTGTCATGGTATAAAGTGTTCTCCCTTTTCCGCTCACAACCCTCAGTATCACCTCAAAGAGGTTTTCCCAGTGTGCTCTGAAACTGCCTCTATTGTTTCTCATGAAACAAAAAAATATCCCATTACATTCATATACCATTGTTTTGTGCCCTGGGGTTCTGTGCATGAACAGATCAGTGAAGATAGAGGCACTTAACCCGCATGTACAAAAATATTTATAGTAGCTCTTTTTGTGGTGGCCATGAACTGAAAATCAAGGGAATGTCCATCAATTGAGGAATGACTAAACAAGTTGTGGTATATGAACATAATGGAATATTATTGAGCTACAAGAAACGACAAACAGTAAGACTTCAGAAAAACCTGGAAAGACTTATATGAACTGATACAGAGTGAAATGAGCAGAACTAGGCAGGAGAATATTATGCACAGTAACAGCCACAGTGTATCGGGACTATTTCTGATAGACTAATCCCTTCACAGCAATGCAAGGACTTAAATAAAACATCCCCAAAGGACTCTTTGAGGCAAAATGCCATCCACATTCAGAGAAAGAACTATGGAATTGGAACACAGAATGAAGCAGACTCTTTTCTCTTGTTAAAAAAAAAAAAAAAGATGCAGACACTCATGTGGGAGACAGCAGAGATCTGCTTTTGGGACAAGACATTCCATGTGTCCCTACCACGGTGGTGGGAACAGCCTCTTTCCATTGACTGGACCACTGCAACAAGCTGTGTCTAAGACTGGAACAGTCTCTCTTTCCAGTTGTATCCAGAGGTGAAGGTCTTGATTAACCATAGCTTAGACTAGCTAGGGATGGTGGCAGGGAGAACCATCCTCCCCCTCCCTTTAAGCACCAAGTACCTGTTCATTCTTTTCAGTTCAAGGCACAGGAAATGGAGTTTCCCAATCCAGGAGTCCAAGCCATGGCAATCTTTGAGCCAAAATTCCAGTCAATACTCTGATATCAGCCCAGTAGAGAAGTCCTAAGAAGCCAGGGTGCCAATACTTGATTCTAGAAAATTTGGCCTTGCAATTTGGTGGGACTATGTTACATAACACCTGAGTTAAATTGTGAACTTAAACCTTCCTCCCCTCTCCTCCTCAGAGACTGGAGAGAGGATTATGGTCCATGATGTTGGAGGGAATATTTTTATATTTCTGTTAGCTCTTTGAAATATCTGTTTATAATCTGATTATTAAATGATTCAGTGGAACTAGGGTGCTAGAGGCCCCTTAAAATTGATGGAACACAATTAGTGGGGACTTGAGCGAATTCTAGAGACTAGACCTCCCATGACTCCTTTACGTTATCAGAGAACCCTAGGGAAGAGATGAAATTTAACACATTTAGCCTTCAGGCAGTGGGGGGCCCAATCAGTATTCATTCCATCATAGTTTGTTCAACCCTTCCCCAGCAGATGGGCACTTCCCCTAGTTCCCAGATCTTTACTATTACAGAAAGTGCTGCTATATCTGCACATGCAACTTATTTTCCCCTCTTTCTCTGGACACTTTGGGACATAGACCAACAGGTGGCTCAACTTGATCACCTTTGCTCATGCTCTTCTGGTGTCTTTTCAAAGACAACCAGATCATCCCACTATGCCAAAACTTCCCTGTAGATCCTGTAAAATGACAGAGATGAACAGGCACTTGGGGCTTAAAGGGAGGGGAAGATGGTTCACCCCACCACAATCCCTAGTTTAGTGTCTGTGCTGTGGTTAACCAAGACCTTCACCTCTGGACTACATGATCATAGCCCATGAAGCTGTGATCCAGTGTGTCCACTTACTTTCCCCAAAAGCTGATGAAAAGTCCCATGGTCATAAACACCAATATGGAAGACCATCTGGTTCAATGCCTCTATTTGACAAACTGGGGAAACTGAGACCCAGGCAGGTTAAGTAACTGTCTGAAGTCACACAGGCAGTGAGTGCCAGAGGCATCCCTGAAATGTTTTTTAGGGCATATGATCATGTTGATAAAACCCATCTAAACAGATAAAATTCATTATTTCTTTGTCTTCTTCTGCTTCCATAGAAAACACCTGAGAGCATGTTTATGTGTTATACTGGTTTCCCTTAGTTCTCATGATGAAAGTCTTGTAGTCTGCCCAGGAGTCACCCAACTCTTCTTCTGCACCAGCACTATAAGCATTGCAAATGGACTTCTGGACTAGGTGGTACTATTGGCTAAACCTTCTGGATATTTTCTAGACTTCTACCACAAGTAGAGGAGTCTTCTGGGAACTTCTAAAAAGGCCAGGAGACAGTGAGGTAGATTTGGGAGGGTTCCTTGGTCTCCTCTTATACTGACAAGGAGAATAGATCTATTCTCCCCCTAATATTCTCTCTCATCTGATCCTTCCATTCTCCCAGGATTCGAGTCACCAAAGTCAAAGTCCTCTGGTTCCCTTTCTGAGTTCTAAAGGAACTAGGCACTCTTGTGATGGGTCTTTTCTGATTTCTGCTTCAAGTTTCTCTGCAGGCTGCTTGATAGTTAGGAGTGGTGAGGAATTAAAACTAAGCTCACCACCTGCAGCATTCTTCATAATTGATGCAAAAACTGCAGAGATATTCTGCAGGTATTGGCATAGCAGATCTAAAGTACCCACTTTTCTTGATACATTACCACAGGGTCCGGAGCCTATGCCCTGGAAGACTCCAGAACTCCTTTCAACTCTAGAACTCTCCCCTACTCAAGGCCCTGTAACCCTGATTGGTGAATGCCTCACATGGCCCATTACATCTTAGCTTACTCCAGATGTCTTGTTACCCCAAACGGATTATCTATTTCTCTCTGCCCTGCACAGCAATTTCCAATTTATGGACCATAATCAAACTTTCCTGCCTTTGTTTCTGGAAAGAGTGTTGCTATATACTCCCTTCTGGCTCCACTCACCATTCCTGTAACTTTCCATCCTGAAATGGTCCTCTCTGCCCATCACTCCCTGATATGTGTGGTCTATATTGTCTCTTCCCATTAGAATATAAATTCCTTGAGGAATTTTTTTTCTTTTTTCACTTTTGTATTAGTACGTCCAGAACATAACACAGTGCTTGGCAGACAGCAAACACTTAATAGATGCATGTTCCTTTCTTAATTCATTCACTGCTGACACCAATAACTTCTCTAGCAAACACAATGATTTATCCCAAGTAGAGTGCTTGACACTCAGTCCAGAGTCTTAGCCCTTTCATAGGCTGTTTTATCTCAAATACCTCTCTCTCAGAATGACTGGGACGCTCTTGCCATCCACTGTCCAGCACACAGGACATTCTACCAGTGGGAACAGAAATGGAATTTTTGTAAAATTTCTACAAGTAGAAATGGGATCCCCAATGCAGCATCTTGACTTAAAAAATCACAAATCAACATTATCCATGTTGTATTGTATTTTTATTTTATTTTGTTAAACATTTTCCACTTATATTTTAATCTGATTCAGAACCACATAGGAGTTTTGAGGACCACTTGTGTTCATTGCCTTCTGCATGAGGTCTGGAGGTCAGCTGGAAAGGACCCACAGACAACTTGTGCACTCTGAGGCAACTTCCTGTCTCTGACCCTATTCTGATTCCCAGCGTTAGTTCTCAGAGCATCAACTTCCATTGAACCAAAGCACTATTCATTTCCCAGATGAAGCCAACATAATTGTGGCCATCTGGTCGACCTGTGGAGCCAATGCTAACTCAATTAGTAGAGCTCCTTGTATTGGACTGCCCTGACCTCTGGTCCCCTGATCCTTTCTCTTTCCAATTGTGATGATTCTGTCTGTGATTCCATTTCCAACAGTTTTCTGTAAGCTCTTGCCTCTGAGACGGGGTGATCAGTGGCAGTCTTTTCCTCTTATGAACTATATATGAGAAGATTGGATTTTCCCAAATCAGATCACTCTGAAATTGTTTTTAAACTGACTTACTGTTGCAAGAGTTCATGATTTAGCTATTTGTGCTCTTACTCAATACCAATCAGTTATTCAATAGCACGTAGCCTCAGTACTTTTTAAAATTTTTAATAAATTGTGTTAATATTTTCTTTGTACATTGCCTCAGTTTCCTCCTGTGTATCTCCCTCTCCCCATCCTAGAGAGCTAGCCCATAAAACAAAGGATGTTTTCTATTTTTCCCTTCAAGTCTCTTATAATTATTATTGTTTTTATTTAGTATTTAATTTTCCCCTAGTTACATGTAAAAACAATTTTTACCATTGGTTTTTCAAACTTTGAGTTCCAAATTCTCTCCCTTCCTTCCTCCTCCTTCCCCCCATTGAGAAAACAAGGTTATATATGTACAGTCATGCAAAACATATCCACAGTGGTCATGTTGTGGAAGAAAACATAGACAAAAAAACTCAAGAAAAATAAAGTGAAAACCCCGCCCCCCCCCCAAAAGTTGCTTCAATCTGTATTCAGATACCATCAGCTCTTTCTGTGGGGATGGATAGGATTTTTCATCTTAAGTCCTTCAGAGTTGTCATGGATCGTTGTATTACTGAGAATAACTAGGTTATTCACAGCTGATCATCTTACAATATCGCTGTTACTTTGTACCCAGTACATTTCACTTTGCATCAGCTCATGTAAGTCTTTCTAGGTTTTTCAGAGAGCATCCTACTTATCATTTGTTATAGGACAAAGCATTCAATCATAATTACGTACCACAACTTATTCAACCATTCCCCCATTGATGTGTATCCCCTCAATTTCTAATTCTTTACCCCCAGAAAAGAACTGCTGTAAATTATTTTGTACATATAGGTCCTTTTCCACAAAGAATTTTTTTTTTAAGAAAAAGGTGAAGAAGAGTGGAGGAATCCAGAAAACCAATTAATTTCATTGAAAAAGTCTGAAAATACATTCAGTGTTTCATACTGATGAACCTCCCACATCTGCAAAGAAGTAGAAGAGGTGTCTTCTATCTCTTCTTTGGGGACAAGTTTGTTCTTGATCATTTTGCAACATTCACTTTCAATTGTTTTGTGGTATTGGTTTTTTCCGTTTCCTTTGTTGTAATCATTGGGTATAGTGTTTTCCTCACTCTGTATTATTTCATGTAAGTCTTTCCACGTCTCTCTGTATTCAGCACATACATCATTTCTTACAGCACAGTTATATTCCATTACATTTGCGTGCCACATTTTCTTTAGCTACGCCCGGATCTATGAGCATTGACTTGGTTTCCAGTTCTTTGCTATCATAAAAAGTGCTGCTATAAATATTTTGTTGTATATGGGGATTTTCTTCTTGTCACTTACCTCTTCAGAGTATAAAGCTAGTAATGGAATCTCAGAGTCAAAGGGTATAGATATTTTAATCACTTTATTTGCATAATTCCAAATTGCTCTCCAAAGTAGTTTTATTGATTCACAGTTCCACCAAATAGGGAGGCTAAGTGGTACAGTGGATAGAGCCCCAGACCAGGAGTCAGGAAGACCTGAGTTCATATATGACCTCAGACAGGTAGTATCTATATGACCCTGGGCAAGTCACTTAACCCTGTTTGCCTCAGTTTCCTCATCTATAAAATGAGCTGGAGAAGGAAATGGCAAACCACTTCAGAATCTTTGCCAAGAAAATTCCAAATGGGTCAGGAAGAGTCAGATACTAAAGGCATCAACAAATTCCTGTCTTCCCAGAACCCTCCAACATTGACTGTTCCCATCTTTGTCAGTTTCCTGGGAAGGAGTTGAAATCTTCAGGTCATTTTGAATGGAATTTCTCTTATTGTTAGTGATTTGCATCATTCTTTTCCATGGCTGTTAAGAAGTAGCCATTCTTTTTTTTTGAGAAACGTTTGCTCATATCCTCATCTGACCATTTATCTATTGAGGAAATCACCTGAGTTCTCGATGACATACCATGATTTCATACACTTGATCTCATGTTGCTTCCTCTGGTTTTATCACCCCCCTCACCATCAGTCTCCATAGCAGACTGCATGCACATGTGAAACGTGCAGGCTTCTCACCTTTGTATCAGATGACTTTGAAAAACTTAGCATAAATTGAGTACACAGGCTTACCTCTCCAAATTGCTTCTCCAGTATTTGCAAACATTTCTACCATGTGACTTCAGGATTCTTGGCATTGGAAGTCCATCCACATATAAGAGGTTGCCCCTCTAAGGCTCTCTACCCCTTTCATCTCTCCCCACACTTTTTTTTTCTGTATCCGTTGCATGCCGATACTGCAACACATTTCTTAGTCAAACCAAGTATCAGATGTTTCTTCTTTGGGGAGACTTGGGGAGCGTCTTAGCCTGGGAAATATATTTACTTGGAAGTGAACAGGCTTATTCACAACTTTAGCCACTTCTAACCCAACATGGATCTCTATTTCTCCAGGATCAATCCCACATCTTTAGAAATTCCCTCTTTGAATGTTCTTAACGTCCTCATTGTTCAGTGCCTGACACATAAGATTGTTGATTGGTTAACCAGTAGTCCTCTGAATGGCTCTAGATTTCACCCCTTCTCATCCATGTGCTAAGGAATCGAGGTCCAGGTTGCTCATGTCAGCTTCCATACCCAGAATGGAAATGGAACACAACAGACAGCAGTCCCTAAGCCCACAACCATGTCAATTTGTCTTACAGCGACTGTTTTGACTGACTTATAAAGGAGTACCTAAGAAAACTGCCTAATGACAAGCTGAAAACAAAAGAAAAAATGCCCATTTTTCTTCAGTTCATCTTGGTATCCTAAGGCATCCAAAGTGGAGATACTGGATGAGCCCCTTCTTGTAGCAACAGGCAGAATCCTCCAAGTGGGGGTGGGGTGCGGAGACAAGCTCCGGTTTCAAGGACTTTGCCTTTCTTCATCTACTAACACAACAGCCCATGAGCTCTCATGAGTGAGTTTACTTTTAATAATTAATCAAAAGATAGAATTTGTTCAAAGCAAAGAAAGGCAAATTAAGAAAAGTATCAATCATTTCACCTGTAAACCTTAGGCACACTGTTCCATAAACACACACTACAGAGAGAGAAGAGCCAGAGGACATTGTAGCCAGGCACGTGTATGGGGGTGTAACTCACACCAGGACCTCTGATGTTATACAGTGGTTTTCTCACTGCTTCCCCCAAGCCTTTTCTGCCCTGATCTCCCCTAGATGTTACAGCCCCATGAGCCCACTGGCTTCTGGTTTTCCAGTTTCTATATTCTATAGATCTTGGCTAAAGTACTATTTTTTTCTCAGCATATATTCCTCCATAATCTTTTAGATCAAAGTTAGGAGGGTTGTTGTTGGTGGCTTTTTTTAAAAATAGCTCTTTTTAGAAAAGGAGCCACAATTCAGCAAAAGCTTTTCATAGAGAGAAAATGACACATCCTGCTGTTTCCTTCAGAATCCTGTAAAGTCCTATCACCTCCAAGAGGACATTATCTTCCCAATCTCCCTTTCTCCTTCCCCCACTCTGACAATGAGGTGGTCCTTCTCCTTACCTACGTGGCATTTAAGCCCATCTCCTTGGGTCTTTTCCAACACATCGCAGCCTCAATAATCCCCACTTTCTCTCTTGAATCCTCAGCCTCTCCTGCTGCATGGCTCCCTCCTTACTGCTCTCAAACATGCCAAGTCTTAAAAATCCTATAGATGGTAGTAAATTGGAGATCACAATCCCTGGTCAACATTACTACTTACTCTGAATAAATGTGCTTCCATTTCTAATGCCATAGAAAAGACTTTGTGACCATCAAAGAACAACATAAATCCTGGCTATTCTTGTTATCGTTGTTAAAAAGTGGGGAAACAACTAACGAATAAGTTGTGAACACTGTGGATCCAAAGTCCTCTTTTCTGCTGTTCTATTCGGTTGTCAGCGGCTAGGTGGCGCCATAGTACATAGGGAATCTGTTCTGGAGTCGGTAAGATTCCTTTTCCTGAGTTCAAACCTAACCTCAGACACTACTAGCTGTGTGACCCTGGGCAAGTCACTTAACCCTATTTCTCTTAGTTTCCTCATCTGTGAAATGAGCTGGGGAAGGAAATGGGAAACCACTCCAATATCTTTGCCAAAAAAAGCCCAACTGGGGTCATAGAGACAAGACTCAAGAAGAAATTTAATTGCATCAAGGTTCATGCACCAAGGAGTCTTGATCGACAATATGCTGGGGATTTTAGGTTGTATCAAAACAAAATGGATTTTTAAAAGAATAATACAAATCTGGGAGTCCCAATTTCCTTGGTTTGAATCCTTCAGTCCTTGGGAGAGACAAGCATCCCTAGGTTTGAAATAACAGAATCAGTTCTTTTACTGAAGCTCAGCAGTGTGGGGGCTGAGATGGAGAAGGATTCTCTGGCTCAGAGACCCAGCATGGCAGGAGGATATGAGCCCTTCCATCCTCCTCTGCTATGTGTAGATTCCCTACCCCCAAACACCCTTCACCCTCCCCTCCCCCAGGCCCAAAGAGCTGCAGGAAACATGGTTCTCTCAACATCCGGTACCTTCTGACCACAGCTGCAGAGGAAAAGTGCCTCTCTGAGAAAGTCTTTAGCACTCAGAATGTCAGAGCTAGGGGGAGGAACCTCAGAACACAAGACAGAGCACATCAGAGCTGAAAGACCTTTGGGACACAAAACAAAGAAGATAGAATGTTGGAACTGGGAGAGGCTTTAGAACAGGGAATGTCAGGGCTGGAAGGGGCCTTGGAACACAGAACACAGAATACTAGATTTTAGTGACCATCCAGTTCAGGTTCTTCATTTACAAATAAGAAGATGATGGCTCAGAGAGAGGGACAGGGATCTGCCCAGGGACACACAAGCAGGATGGAAGGTCCAGGACTAGCCCTCAAGCCTTCTGTCTTCCAATTTGGACTTTTCCCCCCACTGCATATTCTCTGGCATCCTTTTCAGATGGGGTGGGGAGGGAAGCAGTGGGTCTGAGTAATCTGGAAAATACAGATCTGGGTCCCCTTCATACACTCCCCTTCCTCCTAAAAAAACGCTCCCTCCTGTAAACTCTGTACCCTCAATGCCTAGGAAACGTCCTCAATTAGGACTGCCCCCCATCCCCATCTCCATGGGAGAGCAACAGAGCCAGGGGATTAAGAATGCTTCTGGAGGCCTTCTGGGAGGGGGTGGCATTGACCTGGATTTGGAAGAGGGGTCACTGTTGGGGGATGGGGAGAGGATTCAGGCAAGGGGAGGAGGGCTCCTGACCCCTCCCTCCCCCTGCCTCTTCTGCCCATCTCTCCACTACTTTCTCCCCTTCTCTCTCCCCCTCCCCCTCCATCTCTTGGTCCCTGGCTTGTCTTCTCTGCTTCCCCATTTCTTCTAGAAGGATCCCGGCTAAAGCGGAGGAGATCTGCTGTGCTGGAGCGGCGGAGGATGCAATTTCTCCGCCCGAAATTCGCATCTCTCGGGGCCAAGTTCAAATTCGAGCATTCGAAACCCGGATTCGTTCTCTTCCCCACCCCGACTCCGGCCCTCCCAGGGGCAGGCTACCGGGATGGTCTGGGTGGAAAGCTCTGGAAGGGTGCAAGCCAGCAGCCTTCGGGAAAGGGGAGAGGAGAGGGGAGGGGGACGAGGGCCGGGCCTGGCCCCCCGCGGTCGCCCTCCTCCAGCCCCGCCCGCTCCGCCTCTAAACTTAGCCGCCGTGACGCGCAGCTGCTGCTGCTTGTGGGGCTCGGGCTGCTGGGGAGGGGGGACTGGGGGGCCGGGGACGATTGGGGGAAGGGGAGGGGAGGGGAAGGGAAAGAGAGGGGGGAAGGCTACGGCAGGCAAGCGCCTATTTATAGAGCCCCGAGCCCGAAATAGCGCCAGAGCCGAGCGGCCGGGATGACGCGGGAGCAGCCGGGGGCTGACTCATCGCGCCCCGCAGCCCAGCCGGCCGGGGGCAGTGGACGCGGCGCCCACCCCGCTTATCCGGACCGTCCGCTGGACTCCGGGAGGGGTGGGGGCTTTGTCCGGACAGACCCCCATATCCCCATCCCATCGTTGGGAAGCTAGCCCCCGGTCCCCTAGTCCGCTGCTGTCGCGGACCCTAACCTTGCAGCCGGATCTTTTGCGGTTAGACTCCGCCAGGCGGTACTCCCATCTGCGGAGATGAGACCCTAAGGAAGCCTGCCGGGGGAGCCAGGGAACAGCTGTGGCCCCGAGACAGCTCCCATCCTGTCATTTCACGCCTGCTCCGAGATGACTAGCTCGATTCCATGTTTGGAGGCTGGGGGATTGATACTATGACCCGGGGTATGACTCTCCTCTCCATCGCGAACTATTCCTCTAACTCCATCCCCCTAAGCACTGCCCCTCAATCCCCCTGACCACTGGCCCTCCATCCCGATGACTACTGTCCCTACATCTCCCTGACCACTGCCCCTCCCGCACCCATCTCCCCAGACAGAATAGAAACTTCTTGAGCGAGGAGGTTTTCCTTTTGTCTAGCGCCTAGCACAGAACCTGGCCCCTCTGGGAACCTAATACATTCCCACTGCTTGATCAGGGTACTGGAGTAAGAGGGCTGTCTCGAAGCAGAGCCCCGGGCCTCGATTTCCTCATCTGTACAATGAGGTGCTTGGACTCTGGGGCCCCCTGAGGTCCTTTTCAGTTCTGGGTCTGTAATTGCGGATTCTTGTCAGGAGGGGGAGCAGTGACTCCATTGATAATCCCCTTCTAGGCCGGCGGATAAACCAGGATCCGTCTAAATGCCCTCCACAAAATTCTCGGTGTGGCAGTCGACAACCAGGGGCATGGGGCTAAATTAACAGATAACTGCTTGCTGCTTTATTGGTTAAATTCAGGAAGGAAAAAACCCTGTGCATAATTAAAAATAGTCACGGTCATAATCCACAATGAGTCACCTCAAATCCATCTCCTCTAGACTCTAGACAGTTCCAAGAAGATGCGGGAGGGAGGGCAGCCAGTGGGATACAGGGGAGGCAGTGTGGCTGAGGGGAAAGAGCCCTGGCTGGGGTCCAGAGAGTCCTGACTCTGCTACCTAGAAGCTATGTGACCACAGGTAAGTCGCAACCTCTCTGGACATCCAGAACCTGGGGACCCACAAAGTTCAAGCCTCAGAGTGAGCGACCTCCAGCTGGAATTGGAACCAGGGACAAGTTCTGCCTCTGAGTTATGTGATCGTGGGCAAATATTCTTAGGCTCTATGAGCCTCAGTTTCCTCATCTGTAAAATGAAGTACTAATGCCTATATAGTGCGGTAGTAATACCTACCTCATGAGGTCGGGGGTTCAAATGAGATAATGGATGGAAAGTACTTTGCAAACATTTAGGGCATTTACAGAAATGTTCCTGGTTCTTAGAGTTGCAATCTTGAGGCTTTGTGTGTCTATTGGGCAAAGGTTCTGAACATGACCCTTCCTACTCTTCCCCCCAAACCTTACTGGCATACGGTAGGGGTTTAACAAATGCTCAGGACTTGTTTGAATGGTTGGCTGCCTCTTGCCTCTAGGAGGCAATACTAACTCCTCAGTTCAACATGCAATGCCCTTCACAATCTGGCTGTAGCCCACTTTCCCCAGACATTCTCTGCTCCACTTGAACTAGCCTTGTTGCTATTGCCCCAAATTCGGCACCTTGTGCCTTTTCTCAGGCCTTTCCCCCTGCCTGGAATGCCCTTCCCCTCTCATCTCCACCTCTTAGAAACCTGAGGATCCTTCAAGGCTCAGTTCACATGCTACTTCATCCAGGGAGTCTTCCTTGATCTCAGTGATCTGATCTCCTCAGACCTCACCTAACACTTTGTACCACTTCATGGCATTAATCATGCATTAATTGCGGAGTATTATAGTTACCCATATCAATTTCCTATCTCTCTATTAGGTTATAAGCTCCTTGAGGGCAGGGGATCCCCCCACACACACTTTTATCTAATCTTTGTATCTTCTCCAGGCTGAGCACACAGTGTCCAGTTGTGTTTGATGAGTGAATATGAGTGAATCTTGTTTGACTTTTCACTATACAAATAGGGAAACTGAGGCCCAGAAAGTAGAAAGGTTATCTAGCCAGTCACTAGCCAAGATGAGACCCTAGGCCCCATGACTTTTTAAAGAAAAGCTTTTTGGGAAGCAATCAGGGTTAATTTACTTGCCCAGAATCACACAGCTATAAAGTGTCTCAGGTCAGATTTGAACTCAGGTCCTCTTGACTTCAGTGCTGATACTCTATCCACCTAGCTGCCCCTCCAGAACTCTGCTGTGAATTCACTGAGACTTTACTCCATATCCGATCCAGTGTTGGGGCTGAAGGCAGTATCAGAGGAAAAGACATTTGAGGAAAATGAGGAGGTCTGTTCTAGCTCTGTTCTTTTGCCTGGTGTTGGGTGATCTAAGAAGACTCCCCTTCCTTCTCTGGGACTCTTATGTTCCCTTCTCTAAACTGGGTCACACTTCACTGTCCATGTTCCACTTTCCTGATGCTATCTTGGGACAGATAGGGTCTGGGGAAGAGTGGTATTCCTGAAGGCACAGGAGGAGGGGGAGTGGGGAGAGAGGAGAGAAGGGACTTCTTCAACCATGAGTCACCTGGAGCAAAAACTCCAGTGGGAACAGGCAGATGCCATGGTCACAGCTTATGTGTCATCCTGGAACTGTTTGATGTCATCATCGCCACCTCCAAAGAAAAAGGATGTCATCCAACTCAGCTCCAATGACAAGTCTGAGCCCTAGCTTCTGAGTCCACTGCTGGGAAGACCAGGAAAAATAGGAAGGGAGTTGAAGCCTCAGCCCTGGGGAAACTTTCCCTGACTCATTGAGGGCCCCATTTGGGTAGGTAGGGGGTGAATTAAATGACCTGTGATACGTCTTACCACTTGGTAGTTGTACAATTCCAAGAGCAAAATTACCTCCTCCCCACCTCATCAGGATAAAAATAATACCACTTTAAGGTTTACAAAGCACTTTACACATGCTGTCTCAATCCTCACAGTTCTGTGAGATAAAAGCTGCTAGTATCCCCATTTCATGGATGAGAAAACTGAAAGTCACAAAGGACAAGTGACTTGTCCAGGGTCATACAATTTGTGAAGAAGGGTCTGTTATCTATTATCTGAGGTACAGGTAGGTTAAATAATTTCTTTAGGGATTCATACAGCCAGTAAGCTTCTTGTAATACATTCTTGCCTTCATTGTTCTCTCTGCTACATTATGATATCTGCACACACTGACTCCACAGAGTGTGGCTATCTGCTCTCTGAATCTGCTTAATGCCAGGGGACAACCCTAGAGTCTGAATCAAAACTCAAGATTTATAGAGGCAGAAACTTGAAATCTGCTCCTTACCTCTGTCCCTGGATTATTTTGTGACTTTGAAAAAGTTGCTTTCTACTCCACCTCTCCCACTCCAACTCTTAGTGGAAAGGTGGTGGTCTATAGGTGCAGAATGAGGAATACAAAGTCAGATATGACCAATGAGTTTATTTGTTTTGCCTCACAGTGTTTATACAACAAAAGCATTGACTAGAGGAAAATTTATATCTCTAAATGTTCACATCAATAAAATAGAGAAAGAACAGATGAATGAATTGAGTATGCAATAAGAAAAAAACAGAAAAAGAACAAATTAAAAATCACCAGTTAAACACTAAATTGAAAATCCTAAAAATTAAAGGTGAAATTAATAAATTTGAGAGTAAAAAATACCCATTTAATTAATAAATAAAATTAGGAGTTGTTTTTATGACAAAATAGTATATGTTTATGTCTATTTATGGTGAAGGGAGGGAGCCATGGCAGTAATGCAAAATTGGGGGGATAGCAATAAAACACTTGTCTAGTTTTTAAAATACATTTTTCTTGATCTTCTGTTTCTATATCACCTACATTTCCCAAAGTATCCCTCTTCCTCCTAGGGTGCCATCCCTTAATAAAATTAAATCCCTTATTGAATAATTATTTTCCAAAAAAGGGAAAAGAAACACAGTTCAGCAAAATCAACCAACATGTCAAAAAAATCTGACACTATACAGATTTTTCCATACCTGAAGATCTCCGCCTTTGTGAAGAATGGGGTAGAGGAAGAAAGTGTCTTCTTATCTCTTTTCTTTTAATATGGTTGTTGTTTAGTCTTGTCCAACTTTTTGTGACTCCATTTGGAATTTTCTTAGCAGAGATACTGGAGTGGTTTGCCATTTCCTTCTCCAACTCATTTGGGTCATGCAACCAGTAAGTGTCTGAGGCCAGATTTGAACTCAGGAAGATGAGTCTCCCTGACCCCCAGCCCAGTGGGCCTATCTGCTTTGCCACCTAGTTGACCATCTTCTCTTAATAAGCTTGGTTATTAAAATGTCCCAGCAAAGAGTTCCAATGTTTGATTTTTGTTATTTTTTATACTGTAATAAGTTGTTGGTTTCCCCAGCTCTGCTTACTCCTTTTTGCATCAGTTCATAGAAGTCTTCTCATGTTTCTCCATACTTGTTCCCTTTGCTGTTCTTTATAGTACAATAATATTCCAGCACATTAATAATGTACCATACTTTCTTTAGCCATTTCCAGATCAATGGACATTGACTTTGTTTCTAATTCTTTGCTATTACAAAAAGTGCTGCTATAAATGTCTTGGGAGTATCTTTCCTTTTTTTTCTCATCGACTTCTTTAGGGATGAATGCCCACCAGTGAGATTACCTAACACTTACATTTCATAGATTTTGCATGTACATAGTTATATGAATGTTGTCTCTCTCACTAGACTATAAACTTCTTGAGGGCAGGACCTGTTTTTTCCTTTCTCTGTACCTCCAGGGCTTAGACGGTACCTGACACAGAGTAGGTACTTACTAATTCTTGTCTGAATGACTGACAGCGGGATCTCTCAGTCAAAGAGTATGGATATTTTAATCTTTCTTCATGTAATTTCAAATTACTTTCTAGGGCAGTTGAAGAAATTTACAGTTTCACCAACCATGCATCAGTGTGCCTGTCCTTCCACAGCCCCTCTAACACACAGACAGCTGGCTGGTGCAATGGCCTGACAGCTCAGTCTGGAGTCAGGAAGACCTGAGTTCAAATGGTACTTCAGATACTTACTGTGTGTCTGCTTCAGTTTCCTCATCTGTAAATGTGAATAATAATAGCACTTACCTCCCAAGGTTGCTGTGAGGATCAAATGAGATAAGAATTGTAAAGGATTTAGCATAGTACCTGGAACATAGTAAGTGATATAAAAGTATTAGCAATTATCATTATTATTATGACTAATTCCCATTATCTTTATTAACTTGCTGAACATAAGGTGAAAGCTCAGTACACATATATATACACCCAGACGTTATACATATTGTTGTTCAGTCTTTTCAGTCAAATCTGACTCTTTGTGACTCCATTTGGGGTTTTCTTGGCAAAGATACTGGAATGGAGGGGGTGGAGCCAAGATAGTGGAATAGAAGGACAGATCTGCTCTAGCTCTACCCCCAAAGCCCATAAAATACCTGGAAAAAAAATGACTCTAAACAAATCCTAGAGCAACAGAAGCCACAAAACAGCAGAGTGAAAGAGATTTCCAGCCAAGAAAGCCTGGAAGGCTGACAGGAAAGGTCTATTGCACCAGACTTGGATCAGAGTGCAGTGCATGGAGCATAGCCCAGCCTTGGCCATGGGGTGTGGCTCAGACAAGACTGGAGCAGGCTTCAGGGCATGGAATCACAGGTGGCAGCTGCAGTTCCCAGATTTCCCAACCCATAAATTCCAAAGACAGCTTCAAAGGTCAGTGAGAAAGCACTTTCACTTGGGTGAGAAGGGAACAAAGTCTGTTCCTGGCCCAAAGGTGGTGGCGGTCCCTGAGGTAACAGCATCCCTTTTAGGAGCCCTCAGTCTAAAGGCCCTGGGGAAATCCCTGAGTGGCGGCCCTGGGTTGAGGAGGAGCACTGGCTTGGTGGAGCTGGTGGAGGCTCTGGAGAGGGAATTCTACTCGCAGATCCTGGGCAGGAAAGCTTGTGGTTGCTTCCAGATCAGAGCACAGGCCACAAGAGGAGTAATCCCTGAATTGTGTCATCTTGGAGGAACTGAGAACTTACAGGTCTCTAGAGTATACCCTCCACATGACAAAGGACTCAAAAGTCAAGTAACTGGCTGGGAAAATGCCCAAAAAAGGGGAAAAAATAAGACTATAGAAGGTTACTTTCTTGGTGAACAGGTATCTTTCTCCATCCTTTCAGATGAGGAAGAACAAAGCATACCATCAGAGGAAGACATAAAAGTCAAGACTTCTGCATTCAAAACCTCCAAAATAAATGTGCAATGGTCTCAGGTCATGGAAGAGCTCAAAAAAGATTTTGAAAATCAAGTAAGAGAGGTGGAGGAAAAACTGGGAAGAGAAATGAGAACGATGCAAGAAAATCATGAAAAGTGAGTCAACAATGGAGACTCAAAAATGCTGAAGAAAATAACACCTTTAAAAATAGACTAACCTAAATGGCAAAAGAGGTCCAAAAAGCTAATGAGGAGAAAAATGCTTTAAAAAGCAGAATTAGCCAAATGGAAAAGGAGCTTCAAAAGCTCACTGAAGAAAATAGTTTAAAAATTAGAATGGAGCAGATAGAAGCTAATGACTTTATGAAGAACCAAGAAATTACAAAACAAAACCAAAAGAATGAAAAAATTGAAGACAATGTGAAATATCTCATTGGAAAAATAACAGACCTGGAAAATAGATCCAGGACAGACGATTTAAAAATTATGGGGCTACCTGAAAGCCATCATGAAAAAAAGAGCCTAGACATCATCTTTCATGAAATTATCATGGAAAACTGCCCTGATATTCTAGAACCATAAGGTAAAATAAATATCGAAAAAATCCACTGATCACCTCCTGAAAGAGGTCTGACAAGAAAAAACTCTTTGGAATATTGTAGCCAGATTCCTGAGTTCCCAGGTCAAGGAGAAAATATGGCAAGCAGCCAGAGAGAAACAATTCAAGTATTGTGGAAATACAATCAGGATAACACAAGATCTAGCAGCTTCTACATTAAGGGATCGAAGGGTTTGGAATATGATATTCCAGAAGCCAAAGGAACTAGGATTACAACCAAAAATCACCTACCCAGCAAAACTGAGTATAATATTTCAGGGGAAAAATTAGTCATCCAATGAAATAGTGGAATTTCAAGCATGTTTTATGAAAAGACTAGAGCTGAATAGAAAATTTGACTTTCAAACACAAGAATCCAGAGATGCATGAAAAGGTAAGCAGGAAAGAGAAATCATAAGGGACTTAACTAAAGCTGAACTGTTTACATTCCTACATGGAAAGATAATATTTGCAACTCTTGAGACTTTTCTCAGTATATGAGTAGTTGGAGGGATTACATACATATAGAGAGAGGGCACAGGGTGAGTTGAATAAGAAGGGATGATACCTAAAATAATAAAATTAAGGGGTGAGAGGGAATATATTGGGAGGAGAAAGGGAGAAATGGAATGGGGCAAATTATTTCTCATAAAAGAGGTAAGAAAAAGTTTTTTCAATGGAGGGGAAAAGGGAGGAGGTGAGAGGGAAAAAGTGAAGCTTACTCTCATCACATTTGGCTTAAGGAGGGAACAACATGCACACTCAATTTGGTATGAAAATCTTTCTTACACTACAGGAAAGTAAGGGAGAAGGGGATAAGTGGGCTGGGGGGATGAAAAAGGGAGAGCAAATGGGAGGAGGGAGTAATTAGAAGTAAACATTTTTGGGGAGGGACAAGGACAAAAGAGAGAATAGAATAAATGGGGGACAGGATAAGATGAAGGAGAATATAGTTAGTCTTTCACAATATGACTATTATGGAAGTCTTTTGCATAACTACACATGTATAGCCTATATTGAATTGCTTGCCTTCTCAGTGGGGATGGGTGGGGAGGGAGGAAGGGAGAGAAGTTGGAACTCAAAGTTTTAGGAACAAATGTTGAGAATTATTTTTGCATGCAACTGGGAAATAAGAAATACAGGTAATGGGGAATAGAAATCTATCTTGCCCTACAAGAAAAGAGAGAAAATGGGGATAAGGGAAGGAAGGGGTGTGATAGAAGGGAGGGCAGATTGGGGGAAGGGAGATTCAAATGCATGGTGTCTTGGGGTGGGGGGAGGAGAGAGATGGGGAGAAAATTTGGAACTCAAAATCTTGTGGAAATGAATGCTGAAAACTAAAAATAAATTAATTAATTTCAAAAAAAGATACTGGAATGGTTTGCTATTGCATTCTCCAGATCATTTTATAGATGAGGAAACTGAGGCAAACAAAGTTAAGTGACTTGCCCAGGATCATACAGCTAGTGAGTGTCAGAGGCTGGACTGAATTTAGATCTTCCTGACTCCAGGCCCAGCATTCTATCCACTGTGCCACCTAGCTGCATAGATAGATAGATAGATAGATAGATAGATAGATAGATAGATAGATAGATAGATAGATAGACAGACAGACAGAGATATATACACACAAACATATACACACTGCCTATATATACATATATACACACAGATATACATACCTATGTACATATACACATATATGTATATACACATGTATACACATATTTAAAACCCAGATCTGGAGTTTTTATGTGTCTGTATATGTGTATGTGTGTTTATATATATACATATATATTATATATATATACATGCGATAATTTGCTTCCTCTCTTGAGACCTCAGTTTACACATCTTGAAAATAAGGAGACTGAACTAAGTGATCTCTAATCACCCTTGTATCTTTTAAGCTGATTCTGGAACGCCATGTCTAAGGCCAGAGACAATGTGATTTCTGATCATTTAGGCCCCTAATAAATGACAATTGATCAATTATCTGTATCTTTGGTGACAGGTACAGAGAAGATGTTTGATAAACGTTTGTTGATTGTACAAATTTTGTTCCAGCACTCTGAGATTCTCCCTTGAGTCCCTCAAGGGACCCATTCCAGTCTGAAGCAAGTAAACTGAGTCATCCTGTGTTGCGTTTAGCATTCTGATCTATTACAAAACACACATGTATTAATTATGTATGTTCCTGGAACACTTGTTGGCCATCAAGCCCTTACTGGTCAAGAACTGTAGCTTTCAGGGGAAAAAAAATGAGATTTGCAGACTCTCTGAAAGGGAGACCAGAGAATCCTATGTCCACGCAAAGCTTGCATTAAATCAAAGGTCCTAAAGAACTGGGGGATAGATTTTGGGGGGGCAGTTGTCTTTGAACTTGAATAGGGGGAAACTTATATCTGTATTTTCCCTTTGACTGAAATTGAATACTTACTTCCATTAGGAATGTAACCAACATACTAGCACATAGAACACTGATCCTGGAGTCAGGAGGACCTAAATTGGAATCCTGAATCAGACAGTAGCTAGTTGTATGACCCTGGGCAAGTCATTTAACCCCTACTACCTTCAAGAAAAAAAAAAAAGGAACGTAGGAAACAAACCATAGTTGTGACTGCCCAGGGGGTCCATGCCACAAAAAAAAGCTTTTGTGCATTAAATTATAATTCAAGTTTTCTAGTAGAAAGAGAAAGCGAGTCTGTCATATATTTGTGGAACTAAATCTTGTCAAATTAACCTCAAGGGCTCCAGAATAGTCCAAAGGTATTGCAAACCATATATTCAAACAATTGCAAATGTATGAGAACAAGAGACCTTAGGTTCTCTTACTAGAACATTCTAGTGTATTCTAGTCAATTGAATGACATGTGGGCTGTTCATCTTGCGATTGTGAGGTAGCCATCTCAGTTAGCAGTCACATCTTTTAATTGAATTTTCTTTATCAGTTTGAGACTTGAATATTGATCTTCCTCAATTTCCTCACCAGGGCCAGGCGTGGAATTCCTGAAAGCAAAGCCAACAGACCTTCATCTCTAATGGAGTTTACTATGCTGGAAAGGATCCAAGAATGTGACCAGGGATGGACGTTGTTTGTCAGGCAAGGACCAGAAGAGCAAAATTCCCAGAGGTGCCTCATCTGGTTGGCTGCAGGGGGATGAATGGTTTAGCAGAAGACTTTCTTCACCACCTTCTACCAAACCCGAGAGGGAATACAGTCATCTTTGGTGGAGGCCAGATCACCCAGTTTGATGGTACAGTGATGTATCTCTGATATATGGCCATGGGATTCCGAGCCCAATTCCAACATTTTATAGTTCTGAGCCTGTGCTACCACTCTATGACCTTCTAAGGCTTCAGGGACCCATGTTGCCTATGAAATGAAATGAAATTTCTTCTGACTGTTATTCAAGGCCTTTCACAATTTGATGGCCACCCTTCATTTCTAGTTTTGTCTTATATTCTTTTCTCCAAAATTTTATACCCTAAGTCAACTGGATAGCTCCCTCTGTCCCCTGGTGTTTACTCTTTCTTTCTCTTTACCTGCTGATTTCCTAAGCTATCCATTAAAGTCCATCTCAAGTTCTACCTCCTCCAATCAATCTTCATCACCCCCTATCAAGAAAAATTAAAAACCTAGGGTGTGCAGTGGATTGAGCCCTGAAACTGGAGTCAAAAAGATCTGAGTTTAAATCCTGCCTCAGGCACTTACTGGCTAAGTGACCAAGGCTCAATCCCTTGACCTCTATTTGCTTCTATTTTCTCATCTGTAAAATGGGGATAATGACAGTTCTTGCCTCTCAGTGGGCTTCTAGGTGGCATTGGGAATAGAGTGATAGTCCAGGAGTTCCTGAGTTACAATCTGGCCTCAGACTCTTACTAGTTAGTGACCCTGGGCAAGTTACTTAACCTTATTTGCCTGGAGAAAGAAATGGTGAGCCATTCCAGTATCTCTGCAAAGAAAATCCTAAAGAGAGTCATGAAAAGTTGGAGATGACTGGACAACCTCCCAGGGTTCTTAGGAGGATCCAATGAGATAATTATTGGTAAAGTGCCTTGCACATAGTAGGTACTATATAGATGCTAGTTGCTATCATCTAATAAAAGTGACCTCTGCTGGTTTTATGTCCCTGCTGGACTGGGAAGTATGATAGCAAAGACTGGGTCTTACCCGACTGCGCATCTCCCTCGGTGATAAAAAGCACAGTGCTTTGCATTCAGCAGTTAAATAGATATTTGTTGGCTGAATGAATGAAATTTTTGCATTTCTTAGTTCCAAGCCTCCTAATCTATCACACAAAGATTCTGGGAGCTTCTGAGCCAAACTCTCCAAGTCTAAGATTCTATGCTGGGGAGTGTCCAGCGGATGGTAGCCAGGAGGGTGAAGGAGAATGAAGGGCATTGAGTCCATATTACAGGAGCCTGGGTTGAAAGAACTGGGATTCTTTAGCCTGGAGGAGATTGGAGAAGGGAGTGGATCAGTGAGCATGATCTTCCAGGAGGTGAAAGGCTGTACTTTGAAGGAGAATTAGCCTTGTTCCATTTGAAACTGGAATTCAAGCAAGTTGGAGGGCTGGAGGGCGGGGGTTGGGGATTCTGACAGGCAGATTTAGGCTTGATGTTCGGAAAAATCTCCTAACAATTGGAACTACCCCAAAGTGGAAAGTGATCCCTTGAACAGTAGTGGGTTTGGTTTCCTCTTTTATTTATTTATTTTTTTTTTGAGGCAATCAAGGTTAAAAGCGACTTGTTCATGTCTGAAGTCAGTTTTGAACTCAAATCTTTTCAACTCTAGGGCCTGTGCTCAATTCACTACACCTCCTAGCTGCCCTACTTCCCCCTTGTTAAAGACTTTCAAGTAGAAACTGGCTGACCATTTGCCGGCAACCTTATCATGGGATTTTTTTAATGCATAGTTCATGCATGAGGTCACTTCCAGCTCTCAAACTGTTATTCAATTGTTTTGAGCCTGAAATTCTATGATTCTGTACTTCCAAGATTCCAAGTCTGAGACTCTAACATTCTGAGAATCCGAGATTCTAAACCTATGAGTCTAAACATTTTAAAACTTTTTTTTTTTAACTTCTGAGACTAGAAGATTCTAACATTCTTTGATTCAGAATCGGAGATTGTGACAGGTCATGTGATTCCTTGAGCCTAAGCCTCTAAAATTCTCTGATCTCATGAGTCCAGGATGGAGAATTCTCTGATTCTGAGTCAGAGTCCAAGATTCTTGGATTCTATGATGCGATGAGTTGGAGACTCAGACATTCTCTAATTCTCTGCACTTGATTCTAGCATTTTAGAATTCTGCGCCCCTCAGTGGTCTGGGGTACAGATTACAAAACCCTCAACTGTCTAGCTACACAGTGGTTCAGTTCCACCTTTCAAGGGCTCTGAGATGATGGAATTCTTTAAGCCTATGAGTCTAAAATGTTTAACCTAAGATTCTAACATTCAGTGATTCTGTGTCTTAAATTCTAGGATTTTTTGATGATGAATCTGAGGCTCTTAATGGATTGTGATTCTTTAGGGCTATGATTTTAAAATTTTCTAAATCTCTGATTCTGAGTCTGATGCTAACACTCTACGATTTCGGGACTCCCAATCCAGAATTCTTCGATTCTGTGAGTTTAAGATTCTAACATCCTTTGGTTGCGAGTCTGAGATTCTAAGATTCCAAGAATGTAAGATTCCTCATGACCTTTGTATGATTCTGGGAGTCCGAGCCTGATTCCAGCATTATCTAATTCTGTGGTTCCAGGGTTCTAGAATTCTGCGGGTTTACTAGGCTGACAGATTTCAGGCGATACAATTTAAGACAGTTCTCACTTCTAAAATTCTCTCTCTCCAGATCCACTAGCAAGGGGAGTCCTAAGCACCCCTCCCCCCCGCCCAGACCCGAGCCAAGCTTCTGTCTGCGATCCCCAGAGGGACCACGAGGGGGTGGTGCGACCAAGCCCCAAACTCGGCCCCCAACCCAGGAGAGAAGCTTCCTCCGAGCCCTGGAATATTCCGCGGACAGAATAGCAGCAGCAGCCTCCGGGCGCCGGGGTACCGACCCATGAGGGTTTCACTTCCCGGTGGCCTGGGCCGGGCTTCACTCAGGGTCTTCCTCCTGGCGCCCGGCCCTGGCTCCACTTCCCGACACCCTGACCTTGACTCCACGCAGGGTCCACTTCCCGACGCCCTGACCTTGACTCCACGCAGGGTCCACTTCCCGACGCCCTGACCCTAACTCCACGCAGGGTCCACTTCCCGACGCCCTGACCTTGACTCCATGCAGGGTTCGACCTTGGCTCCAAATGGGGTCCGCCTCCGGCGTGAGGCCTCGGCTTCTCCCAGCCCTCCAGGCCTGGCTCCACACAGGGTCTTTGCCCCTGGACCCCGACACCTGGCTCCGCCCGCTCGTCGGTGCTGTGACTCGCGTTGGCGGGGAATAGAGGGTCGGGGGTCCAGGGGATCGGGGGCGCGTGTCCCTCCCCTCCTGCAGCCTGGACCCCCGCGCGCGTTCTCAAAGCTCGCGGGGCCACGCACGAGCGCGCGCCCCGGCACGGAGTGAGGGGCGATCCATTTTTACCCCGGGCGGCGCCTAAAAATAACATCGCCGCTCCGAGCAGCGCCTGAAATAGCCGCCGCCAGATATGGCAAAGCGACTCAGCGCTTCCGGGGAGCGGAAGGGGAGGAGGGGGGAGCGCCCTGGAGGCCTCAGCCTGAGCCTCCCGGCGCTGCTCACGACACCCTCCCCCGCCCAGACCCGCAGCTCCCCGCGCCCCACCTCTCCATCCCCCTTCTTTCCATCTCGGGCTCCCCATCCCTTCACACAGCCTTCCAGCCTCCTTGTCCATTCTGGCTCATCCCTCCGAAATCTCTCCAGCCCTAAATCCTCTCTCTATCCCTGCACTGCGGTCTCTCTCACCCCATTTCCCTAGCCTGTCTCCCCTGTCCCTCCATCCCACATTCTCCCATCCTCCATCTTCCCCCTCATTTTCCATTTCTCTTCTCTGCCATCCCCATTTCTTCCCCCCGTCCTTATCTTCTGCCCTTTTCATCCCTCCATTTCTATCCTGAACCTCTTTACCCCATTTTTTCTTCTCCCGAATCTCTTTTATTTCCACTGTTATCATTTTTCCGCATCTGTATCTTCTCAGCTCCATATTCCCATCTCTAGTCCTCTTACCCCAAATTTCTATCCCTCCTCTCAGTTCCATATAAAGAGAGATATTGAGTCAAAAGCTGCTAGAGTGAGAAGATACTGTGTGTATCTCAGTCCTTCCAATTACTACCTAGATAACCTTGGATAAACCACTTACCTTCTCAGGCCTTCATTTTCCAAGGAGGGCAGTGGACTAGGTGATCTCTCTGGGGATACAGATGTTTAAACTCTGTGCCCATTGAAGGGGTAATGGAGGGAGGGAGTTCAAGCTTCCCCAATCCCCAGAGCCCTCTGAGAACCTTCCAGGACTCCAAGAAGGGGTTCATCCTGGGAGTTCAGGAAGGAGAGGTCAACTGGTTGGACTGCAGTGGAGAGGCCTCCCTGGAGAAGGTTTAAGAAGCCCATCAAGACCTTTGTAGAAAGAAAAAGGAAGGGAGGGCATTCTAGGCTGAACCTGGTGTGTGGAGGTATAGGGAGGACACCAGTCTGGAAGAGCAAAGGAGATGGATGGATTGGAAGCCAGCAGCAGGGTTCAGATTAAATCTTGAGGGCTCAGTCTGGGACTGAGGGATCATGGTCCAAGATCTGATTTTAGGACTTAATCTGGGGTCAAAGTCAAGAACCCAGTCTGGTGCCATGGGAAGGGCTCAGTCCAAGGCTGAAGTTAGTGCTCGGGATGCTAGCTAGCCAAAGTCCAGATTCAGTTTGCAACCAGGGTCAGGGCTTGGTCTAAAACCAGATTCAAGGCTTCATCTGCAGCCAGGGACTGTGTTCTGGGTTTTTTATGGGGATGGGTCTCAAACAGGAACAGGCAGACATTTTCTGTATCTCTAGCACTTAGCCCAAGGTCAGGGATGAAGCGGGCACATAATAAGGTAAATGCTCATTAAACTGAATCAGAGTTCCTTTCATAGCTGGGCTCAGGGCATAATCCAGGGCCTGTGGGGTCAAGGCTTCCTATGGGGCTGAAGTTAGGGCTCAGTCTAGAATCAGGGATCAAAGGTCAATCATGTCCTGGATTCAAGGATTTGTCTAGGACCTGAGTTCTGGTTGGGTGCTGGGGTCAGGTCAGAGTCTGGAGCTGGAGTAGAATTTGGTTCCAGGTCTGGGCTTAGAGCTTAGTCTTGAGCCAGGGTCAAGGGTCAGGTGGAGACCAGGCTCAGAACTCAGTTTAGGATCGAGATCAGGGCTTAGTGTAGGACCAGGTCACAGGTGGTTGTAAACAAAGTTATAACTGTGATAGACAGGGTGACTGGGGCTTTGGCTCAGGTCCCTCAAATCTAGATAGCACCTGCAGCACCTGGACTCTTTCTGAGAAAGAACTGAGCTTAACACAGAATTAATTCAAATAATTAAATAATAGTAAGCACTAGCTCTGATAGAACTTTAAGGTTTGCAAAGAATTGTTTGGTCCTCACAATAACACTGTGAGGTAGGGGCTGTTATTATACCCATTTTACAGATGAGGAAACCAAGGCTTAACAATGTCACATGACTTGCTCCTGGTCACACAGTGAGTAACTGAGGCAAGATATGAATTTGGGTCTTCCTGCCTTCAAGTGCACTATCCTCTGTCCTCCCACCAGTCTGAAAGCTGAAGAAGCCAGTTCTACTCTCTCCTGTCACCCCAAGGATTCATTCTTCTTGTTGTTGTTCCCTCCCTCCCTCTCCCCATAGCATCCCTGGAAGCAGCTTCATTGGGACACAGGAGTCTTCAAGGCCAGCATGTCCCGGCTTCTGACAGTAAGTATTTATGAAGCACCTACTATGTATCAGGCAGGCAAAACTACAAAAAAAAATCCCCTGTCCTTAAAGGACTCACTGTCTAACGGATGTGACTTTGAGCTCTGAGGCTTTTCTGCCCCTTTCAACTAAATTCCTTAAGTTAGTTTTTACTAAACTCAAAAGTCTTTTTTGTCCTTTTTTCTTCTGGTGCCAAAATTATGTAAATCCTGCCTTTTAAGTCAGAGGTCTAGTAGGGTCAACAGCAGGCCTTAATGGCCCAGGAGTCAGAGGTTAGGATCCAGTCTGGGCCTAGGGGTCAGATGGAAGTAGATGGAGTTCATTCCAAGTCATGTCAATAAGCACCTACTATGTGCCAGGAAGGGAGGTGGCCTAGTAGGTGGAGCGCCAGGTCTGAAGTCAGCAAGATTCATCTTCTTGAATTCAAATCCTGCCTCAGATATTCACTAGCTTTGTGACCCTGGGCAAGTCACTTAACCATATTTGCCTAATCTGTAAAATGACCTAAATCTGTAGAATGCCTAATCTGTAACCAGTTTCCTAATCTATAAAATGAACTGGAGAAGGAAATAGCAAATCACCCCCATATCTTTGCCTAGGAGACCCCAATTGGCAGAAGAAGAGTCAGACATGACTGAACAGCAACAAACGTAGCGGCACCATGCTAAGCACTTTACAAATATTTCATCTGAACTTCATGACAAGCCTGGTAGGTGGATGCTATTATTATCCCTTATTGTATGGAGGAGAACACAGTCCAATAGAGGTTGAGTTACCTGCTCTGGGTCACACAGCTGTTAAGTATCTGAAGTCAGATTTTAACTGGCATCTTCTTATCATTGGGTCCAGCTATCTGTCCGGTGTGTCACCAACCTACCAGAGTGCCAGGCACTCTGCTAAGCCCTGGAGATACAAAGAAAGGCAATAAGCAAAACCAAAAACTGTCCCTGCCCTCAAGGAACTCACAGTCAAGACATGCCAACAACTTCGCACAAACAAGCTATGTGAAAGATAGAGCAGATATAATCTCAAAGGGAAAACAACTAAGTTACAGGAACCTGGAGGAGTGCAGCAAAAGATGAAGCTTTAGCTAAGACCTGAAGGAAACCAGGAGGGAGAAGTGAGAAAGGAGACTGTCCCAGCCTTGAGGAACAGCTAGTGAAAATGCCCAGGCAGGAGATGGACTGTCAGGTGTGAGAAAGATCTCTGGATCACCAAGTGCGTGACCAGCATAAGGAGACTGGAAAGGGAGGGAGGGGCCAAGTCAAGAAAGCCTCGAAAGACAAAAAGGAGATTTTTATGTTCTCTCTCAGAGATGATAGGGAGACACTTGGGTTGGTAGAATGAGGGGGGAATATGGTCAGATTGGTGCTTCAGGTCCCTGATAAAGCAAAGGTCAAAGATGAGTGGGCCTCAACATCTAGGTTTTGTCTGGGGTCAGGGCACTGTCTGGAGTTGGAGTATGGATTTCCCCACAAATATGGGATCAGGACTTGGTCAGAGAGGCCAGAGCAGAGGTTTAGACTGGAGTCAGAGTCTGGTCCCCTATTCAAGACTCAGCTGGGATCAGGATTCAGTATGGTGCCAGGCTCAAGGCCCATTCTGGGCTTGTGGTCAACTGGAGGTACCACTGAGGCTGGCTGTCCTAGGCTTTGCCTGAAAGTTTCTTCAGCCACCAGAGCATCAGTGAGCTTCACACTAATTGCCAAAGATAATTAACTAAAATAGGAAATAGCTTCCTCTCAGTCCCACCCCCTCACTGCACTTCACCCTTGCTTCTCGATGGCCTGGCCCTGCCTCCATTCCCTCACCCCACAGATACCCATGGTATCTATCAGCTTCAGTAGTGTCCTGGGGTCTCCTCCCTCCTTGGGTCTCCTCTCACAAGCTGCTTCCTGCCACCCCACCCCTCCCATCTCCCACCTGAATTTGCTGCAAGTTAATTTTTGGACATATTTTGTATACCTTGTCAGAGGTGCCCAAATAATAGGCTCTGGCTATGGGTTCAGAGTTCACCTTGGGGTCAAGGTTGAGGACCAGACTAGGGCTCAGGCCAGCTCTCACCATGAAGATCACATTCTAGGCTCATTCTGGGCCCCAAGATACTGGTGCTAGCCTCAGGGATGTGTTTGTAACAGGGGTCCTGGTTATTCCAGAACTGGGCTCCACTGACAAAGTCAAGGCTCCATGTAGAACTGAAGAGCTGTTTACAGCTGATACCAGAACTCAGTGAAGAACCAGTGTCAGGGCTCAAATTAGATTTCATTGTAGAACCAAGGTCAAGGCCCAAAGTGGGGATGAGGTAGAATAGGGGTGTAACTAAAGGGGGAGCACTGGGCCTTTGTCAAAGGGCCACCATATTAAGAAGGCACTGAAAGCAGGGACTTCTTCAGTATCAGAGAAACCAGTTTACTACCTGATTAGCAAGGGTAATTAGTTAAAATAATAAGCAGTTTCTAACCCCACCCACACTCCCTGGCATTCTCCCTAGCTTGGGTTCTTACTCCAAAGCTCTCCTGCTGGTGACTTCTCATTGTCCTTGGGTCTTTAGGGCTGGTGTCCTGGAGTCTCGTCTTCCACTCTGGCCTTGTGTTTCAAGATGTCTCTATCTTTCTCACTAAATGAATTGAAGAAGTTGGTTTTTGGACACATTTCATACTTATCCAAGCAGGTGTTTTGTTTTTTTTTCTTTCCCTCTTTGCTACATTTTCCAAAAGGGTGAGTTCTGACTCTGGGCTTAAGGTTGAGTCTGGGGTTTCAGTGTGGTTCTTTCCTGAGCTAGAATCAATTTGTAGACGGAAGCCGGGATCAAAAATCAGTCTATAGTCAGGGCCTTTTTTTGGAAAGTCAGGGCTAAATGCAGGGCATGTGTTAGGGCTCAGTCTGAGGCCCAGTCAAAGCTAAGCCTGGAGTCCCAGGGTTCAAGACTAAGACACCACCACTCCAGGTTCAGGGACTCTTAGATTCCACCTCATACCCATCGATTAGGGAATGGCTGAACAAGTTACTGCATATGAGTGTGAGAGGAAGAGATGATGAAGGGGAAGGTTTCAGGAAAACCTGGGAAGATTTGTATGAACGGATGCAGAGGGAAATGAGCAGAATCAGAACACCTTATACAAGGACAACAACATTGTAAAGAAAAGCGATTTTGAAAGAGATGGTCAACTGTGACTCCTGAGGAGGATGATAAAGAGCATCTCATACCCCCAGGCAGAGAGGTGATGGACTAATATACAGCATGAGACATGTTTTTGGACACAGTTAATGTAAGAATTTATTTTGACTATGAGTTATTTGTTACAAGGGTTTATTTTTTTTCTTTTCATAGTTAGAGGAAGTAAGAGAAAAAATTACTTGACAATTGGGAGGGAAAGAAAAAGCCCATCTGTAGCCAAGATCAGGTTTCTATTTGAGACTAGAGTTAAGTTCAATCCAGAGCTGGGGGAGTTTTAATCTAGGAAATCAGGGTCAGGAATCAGTGCAGAGCAGTGACCCAGGCTTAGTCTGGAGATGGTGTTAGGCAGAATTGTAACTGGGAAGGGATGACAGGGCTGTTCTGAGGCACTGACTTTAAGGAGGTGCTGGAGGACCATGGACTCCTTCTGCATCATAGTAATGACTAAGTTTGGTGCTATTTCACAAGGATAATTCATTAACACAGGAAAGTAGCCTCCTCCCACTCCTGTAGCTAGCTTTCAACCATATCACAGGTAAGATCCTCCCTGCCCTCTCCCTCACCCAACAGCACTCATCCCTGACTGCAGACTGGAAGTTACCTTGGGTCTTCAAGACTGACCAAGGCTGGTCGCAGTGTCTCTGCCTCCATGTGGCCTTATGTCCCACTGTCTCTCAGCTCATATCCTCCCACTCCCACCAGTTTGTTGTAAGATGTTAACTGGCAGAAACATGTCATACCATTTGCCTTGAGCACACATTGTGCTCATGATCAGTCAGGGTTCTCAAGTTTTGGCTCTGGAATCACAGCTGAGTTTAGGACCAGTGCTCCTGTGTAGTCTGGAGAAGGAGCTAGGGCTGTGATCAGGGTACTGTCTGGGATTCAGGGTCCAGTTCTAGGGGAGAGGTCAGAGCTTCATATAGATCCAGTCTGAACCTTAGGTCAGAATTGAATCCAAGGCTGGAGTCAGGGCTGTCTGGAGCTAGGGCCAAGGCTCAATTTGGAGTCAGTCAGGGCTCAAGTCCAAGGATCAGCCTAAAGCCAAAGTCAAGGATTCAGGTTTTAAGTTAAGCTCAGGGCTCAGTCTACGGCTGGAAATAAGGCTCAGACTGGGTGGCCACACTTACCTAGAGACAGTTAAGGCTCAATCTGGGTCCAGAATTAGAGGGACTGGTCCAAACCTAAAGCCAGGGTCCAGACTGAGGTCAGAGATTAGGGCTGAGTGTGGGGCCAAGGTCAGAGATCAGGGTTTAGTTTGGGTCCAAGGTCAACACTCACTCTGAAGCAGGCTCATTCCAAAATCTGGGTTCATCCCAAAGCTGAGGAAGTGTAGTTCAGTTTGGGGCCAGAGACAAGGGTAAATATGGACCTAGACCAGGGCTCAAAACCTTTGTGGATCCAGAGCCAGGGCTCAGTAAGGGGTCAGCTTGATCATGACAGAGTTTGCTCCAGCTCCGGGGGCAGGGCAGGGCTCTGTCTGTGATGAATCGGGCTCCTTTTGTTCTTCGGGTTCATCCATAAGATGGATGTCTGGGGTCAGGGTTCCACCAGAGCTTAGAGGATCAAGGTTCAGTATATACAAGGGATCAGGCTCTCCATCTGGAAATGGGGTCAAACAAAGTTGTAATTAGGAGAAACTGTCTGGGACTTTCTCCAAGCCTCCTATCACTTGGAACCCTTCAACAAAATAGTAACAGCTGATCTTCACAACTACTGAGCAGGACCAGTTAGGTAACTTAGGAAGCAGCTTTCTTCTTCCTGCCTCATTGCATCATTTATGGCCCCATTTCCTGACCCAAACCCACCTTTGTCCCACCACTCACCCCCCACAGCCTCCCTTACACAACAGCCCAGGTGACTTAAAAGTCTCCTCCCTTACCACAGGGAGAGACCCAAACCATCTCAACCCATCCTCCCTCGGTTGGTTTTCAGATGATTTTTGGACCTATTTTCAAGTTGCTGGATTAAAGCATATTTCGTACCCTCCCTTCCTAAAGGCACCTAAACTCGAATGAAATGTTGAGTTCCTACTCTAAAGCAGGACTGTGGGTTCACTCTCTGTGCGATCTAGAACAGGAGGCAAGATTCATCCCAGAGTCAGAATCCTGCTTTGGTCTCTGGTCTGGATCGTCTGACTTTGGCCAGCTCAGGGCTCTCAGTCTGGAATCAGGGTTGTGACTCAAATCTGGGAGTAAGGTCAGAGTTCACTCTGGCTTCCGTGTAAAGGACAGTCTTGGGCTGAGATCAGGGTTTAGTGTGAGTGTCCAGGCAGGAGTAAGGACTGAATTAGGAGCCAAGGTCAAGAACCAGTCTGGGGTCAAGGTCAGGATTGGGTCTGGGAATCTAGGCTTATTCTAGGGATGGGGTCAGGACCAGTCTGGGGTTAGGTTTCAATGGAACCTCAGAGTATAGTTTTAGTCTGGGCGCCAGATTTAAGGGTCAGTATAAGATCAGAGGTCAGTCTGGAACAGGTCAGGGTTCATTTTAAGGTTGGTGTCAGAATTCAGTTTGGAGATGAGGTTAGAGATCAAGATGGAATGAAGATTCGGTATGGAGCCAGGGCCAAGGTTCAATGCAGAATCAGGGGTAAGGTGTTCCATTCCAGGGGCTCTAGACCTTCCTATGTGGGACTGGGAGCTGTGGGGAGGGAGGGCTCGGAGAGCGAGGGCTCGGAGAGCAGGCTGAGCTCCTCTCAGTCTCGGGATTCGCCAGCTCCTCCGGTGACGTCACAGAGAGCCCCGCCTCACCTGGTTACATAACCTCACGGCCGGATGCCCTCTGTCCCAGTAGTCACAATGGGGGAACAGACAGGGAGGGGGCCTGGAGACCGGAAATGGAGCAGGGCTGACCCCATGTCGGCTCTTCACCTCAGTAGCCCCCTCCCGTTCTCCCCAGGCCCTCCTTTCATCCCCTTCAGTTATTTCCATAACTGCTCTTCCTCAATGCCCCCCCCCCCAATTTTCTCCAGTGTGCTCCTGGCCCCCCACCGCATCTCCCTGTTGCTCCTCGGGGTCCGATTCTCTCCAGCCCCGGTTTGTCCATGGTTCCTTTCTGACTTTGTCTGTCTATCTCCAACTCCTAGTTTCTGTCTCTGTTCTGTCTCTCCCCTACTGCCTCTGGCTCTGGCTCTCTGTGTCTCTGTCATTTCTGTGCGTGCGTGTGTGTGTGTGTGTGTGTGTGTGTGTGTGTGTGTGTGTGTGTGTGTGTGTGTGTGTGTGTGTGTGTGTGTGTCTGACAGTCTGGTTCTCTCTGACTGTGTCTCTGTCTGTCTCGCCTTCCTGGTGCCTTCCTGTGTGTCTCTCTCTTTGACAGTCTCTGGCTCTCTCTGGGTTTCTGGGTCTCCTTCCTGGTGCCTTCCTGTGTGGCTTTCTCTCTTTGACAATCTCTGGCTCTCTCTGGGTTTCTGGGTCTCCTTCCTGGTGCCTTCCTGTGTGGCTTTCTCTCTTTGACAGTCTCTGGCTCTCTCTGGGTTTCTGGGTCTCCTTCACGGTGCCTTCCTGTCTCTCTGACCCGTTCTCCCGCAGTTCGCATCTTTTCTAATGCTTGGTGTCTCTGAGCATCTCGGACTGTCTCTGCGGGTGAATCCAGCCGCGGTGTCTGTGTGTCAGTGTGCCTTCCTCCAGTTCCGACACTAAGCTGTTCCCAGGCTGTTCCCCGGCCCCTCCTCCTTCCCTCCCGCTGCCGTGGCCCAGAGACCCAGTTCGCAGCGCTGCGGTGTCTGTGGCTAAATATTTGTCTCCTAGCAACTTGGAACCGCTGCCGCCGGGCTGGGCTGGGCTGGCCAAGGCTGGGGCTGCCCCGAGGAGGCCGCCTGGGCCGGGCCAGGTCCGGGGTCTGGACATCCCGTACTGGACGAGTCTGAGGGAAGGAGAAGGGGGGAATCGGGGAGGGAAGGAGAAGGGGGAAACCGGGGCGGGAAAGAGGCTTCCTCCAGAGACATACACAGTGAGAGAGAGAAAAACACTGAGAGATAAACAGACAGAGACACAGGCAGCCAGAACAAGGGAGACACGCAGAAAAATAGAGATAAACAGAGAAACAGAACAGGGGATGACAGGCTTACAGGACGGCTCAGACACTGCGACCCAGAGCTTTAGCAGAAGGTAGGGGACGCCCAAAGGCAGGAGAGGAGAGGCCTGGGCACCCACTCTGTTCCTGGTGTGTGACCACAGGCACTTCCTGCAGCCTATCTGGGATGATTTCCTTCCTCTAAAATGGGCACCATACCAGCACTACCAGCTTTCCTTGTTGGGGTAAGAATAAGATGAGATAATGCAGGGGAGGTGCTTAAAGGAAGGGCTAGAGAAATGTCAGCTAGGTCAGAGAACATCATAGAATACAGAGTATGGGAGCCAGGAAAGCAGCCTTAGAACAGAGAATGTCAGAGCAGGGAGGGCCCTTGGAAGAGAGAATGTCAGGGCTCAGAGGGACCTTAGAGCAGACAGTATCAAAACTGACAGAGGTCTTAGAAAAAAGAAATTCTGAGCTAGAACCTTTCAACATAGACCATCAGGTCTGAGAAGAACCTCAAAGCACAGAATACAGACTTTTAGAGCTAGATAAATGTTTGCTCAGGGTTGTTGATTTTACAGAAAGGGAAACTGAGGCTCAAAGTGGGCCAGGACCAGAGAGTTCTGCAGATGCAGGCTTGCAGGTGCATGCCAGCCCAGACGCAGCTTTCCCTGGTAGCAACACACCCAAACACCCTGGGACACAGAGACACTGCAGGCAGGAACTTGCATTCCCCAACACACCCACTTACAGTCTCAGGCATGTATGAGAGGGTGTGAGATGGAACACACCCACAAGCTTCACCCCCTCCCCACACTGGTGTTTGGAGTTTGTTGTTATACATGTTTTAAGATCACAATGGGCTGCTGGAAAAAATATGAGGAGAGTAGGGCAAGGACAGAGTACAATACAAAAAGTCAGAGCTGGAAGGAGCCTTGGGAGGGATTTAACATAAGCCTAACCCTGTAATTTTATGGAGGAGGAAACTGAGACCCAAAGAGCAGTGAGGGGCTTGTTCCAAGGCCACACTAGGAGTTAGTGGAGTAGTAAGAAATGAGTCATGAAGGAAGTGAGGAGGGATTCAAAATCTGGGCCGATTCTAGGCAGGAAAATGTTCACACACACAACACATACACATACACACACACTCACACATACACACACACACACACACCTTCTTATCCCTCCTAGCCCCACCCCAACCTCATACAAATGTCACTTCCCTCTCAAGTCAACACTGACACAGATTCCGAGTCACACACAGCCCATCGTTATTGCTCACACTCACAGGTGGGGGATAACGCACACACACATCACTCCCTCCCCACAATGTTTCTAGTTTCCTGCCCCTAAGAAACCTTCCCACTGTCAGACATCAGAGGCTGGGACTGCAGGACATACACATACTCTCACTCCATCACCAACACCCCCTATGTACATGTACTCAGATAGATATGACCTTGAAATGATATATCTAACATCTGTGTCTTTTTCCCTCTCCCTATCAAATGATGCAGAATGTCATACCTGCAGAGGACCGGAGAGAGACCTTGTTCACTGTTCCTGGCTATGGCCATGGGCAACTTGCTCAATCTCTGAGTATCTTGGGCAGCTAAGACTAATTACCTGTCTGTTGGTGGAGGGGATTTCCACACCAGGAGTTCTGTGAGTCACTTAAATCATAGGTCATTGACTAAGACTTGTAAAAAGCACTTAGCACAGTGCCCAGTACATAGTAGGCATTATATTAATGCTTATTCTCCCCCCCAGTATTAATGAGGTTCATACACATGGTCCCATTCTATTGAAGATGAACCAGATTATTCATTGTTCAGTCACAACTGGCATTTATATGGCCCTCTAAGGCTTGCAAATTCTCCCAGCCACCCAGAGAGGCAAGTGCTATTATTAGCCCCATTTTACAGATGAGGAAACTGCGGCCCAGAAAGGTGACAAGATTTGCTGGGTGTGGGATTCCAACCTTCTGACCAAGGTCTTTCACTTCCTCTTCGAAGACTGGACATACACACCTCTGAGAAGGAAATGAGATAATAGACCAGAAAGCGTTTTGTAGAGCTGAAAGTGATATCTAAATATCGGCTATTATTCCTCTACTTTCTCACTCCCAATCCAGATCCCTAGCCAATACGAGCTAGACTGCCTCTTAGTATTTATAACCACAGTTCAGTTACAAACTGGTTTAGAACTCCTTCTTATTTTATGCACTATACATATATATGTATACATATAATATATATAGCTACACCCACTATATGCTATATTACAGTATAAAAAGGTAGCATATATATCACACTGAACAGAAAATGTTTAAATAAAATGACTTTATAGATGCATACATTATTTCATATGTGCATATCTATCGTCCAATGAAAATACAAGGTGTTCCTAAAGTCCTAGTGAAATTTGGAACTATTAAAACCTCGAAAGGGCAGGAGGCCTCTCTGCATGTGTATCCTGAATTAGCCCAAGCGTACAACAGGAAAATGCAGAACAGAAATTGGTCGCACGCATGCATTTCACACTCATTACAAGGCAGCCACTTAATCATCGCCTACTCGCTATGAAGAGATGTAAAGAGTTTCTCTGGCAAATGACGGGAAACAGCATATAGGTGACGCATAGCCCACAAAAAGCCTCTGAGCCTGATCTAGCCGGTGTACCTCCACTAACGTCTCTGATGCCTCATCCCTCCTGGTACCTGGGAGGTGACCCTGGTTTTTTCGAAGGTGACACCTAGTGGAAGTCCTAACAAACGAAGAAGGCTTGGGACCAGACCAGCCAAGTTCTTAGAGACTCATCGCCAGATTGGCCCGCAGGTGATGAATGTTTCCGCCCACCGCCACTCTTGGAGACCATCTGGCTAAATTGTCGAGGGGCTGCAATCTGAGTCAGTGGAGAGATTGCCCACACCAATGACATCGTAGATCCTTGTTGTAAGGAGGCACAGTGTGGGCACATTACGGTGCCGTCGAGGAGCGTAGAGCTGCCGCAGAAACCCCTGCAATCTAGGATGCTTGCTTCCTAGAAGGCTATGCTTACAGCGCCCACTGCAGAGCCCTGTGTCACGCCGTACCGACCGTGTCACCATTCTAGAACCTGCACTACCCTTCTGGGAATGCCTTCAGTCTAGCATCCTCTGCAGGGCTCGCTGCGGGGGAGGAGGGAAGGGGATGGGGCAGAGTAATTCAGGCCCACGGACCAAAGGACTGGCCCCGCTGCCACCACGGCTCCTGGCTCTGCGCCTGTCCCCAAGTGTGGAGCTCTAACAGCACAGGGCTAAGGGCAGGGGGAAGAAAGGGAAGAGGGAGCTACGCGCCTGCGCGATGTAGCGCAGGCACGCAGGGTCCCGGCGTTGCCCCGGGCAGCGCCGCGCGCCCGTTGCCAGGTAACGTCAACAAAGCAACCCTCTCCAGCCGGGTCCGCGCGCTCCTCCCCCCTGCCCCCTCCCGCCGTCCCCCGGACGCGGTGACGCGCCGGTCTCGGGAACAGGCGCCGTCGCCTAGGCAACATTGGAGTTGTTTGTTCGAAGTCTCACGTGGTCGTGCGAGCCTGGGCCGCGGCCTGACCCGGAGGCCACCGTGACCCCCCAGCCCCAGTTGGGGCCCCGGCCTCAACCCTCCTCTCCCAGGGCTCCTCTGCCCCCCAAGAGCCCCACTCAGGGCCACCGACAAGGGACTGTCCACTAAAGTCACACAGTCACACAGTCTCTCATACACACACACCCCCAGAATTACACAGTCACAGTTAAACACACCGACTGCGCACCCTGACAGGGACACACACACACACACAGATACACGCGCGCGAGCGCGCATACACACGCACACACCACCGCTACCACCAGACACGCACCAACGAGCACACGCACGTCCCAGTCTTTCCCTGTCACACACGCAAAGACACAGGTTCCCAGTCACACACACACCACAGCCCAGAGGAACAGTCCCACACAAAGACACAGACACGAGCGCGATTCCATAACGTGCACCATCCCATCCCCAGGCAAGATCACGGCTTCAGTTCTAGCCCAGAGCAACCCCCCTAAGGAGGAGGGATTGGGCAGGGGGAGGGATAGAGGGAAGGGGGAGACAGACCCTTTGCCGGCCGCGGCCCCGCTGTCCGGTTCCTCCTTTCTTTCTTCTTTCTTCCCTCCGCTGCCAGCCTGGGCTGCAGCGAATGCAACTTCAGGAGCTCCCCCCACCCTCAGTACCACATGTGACCGGGGCCCGAGCCAATCTCCCGTCGCTGAGAGAGACAGAGACCGGCAGAGACAGAGACACACAGAAACAGACACACAGAGAGGCAGAGACAGATGGAGAGAGACAAAGACAGAGAGAGACAGAGAAAGACAGAAGCAGAGGGAGACAGACACAGGGACAGAGAGAGAGACAGACAGACAGACACCGACAGACATAGACAGAGAGAGACAGCAACAGAGACAAACACAAAAACAGAGAGACAGACAGAAATTCAGAGAATGAGAATGAATAAGAGGCAGAGTGAATGAAAGACATACAGGGAGAGAATATGAGAGAGGGAAAAGGCAAAAGGGAGAGAAGGAGGGAAAGAGATACCGAGACAAGACAGAAAGAAAAATCTTATGTGGCTATGAGATGTATGTGGGGAGGTGTGTGTGAGTTTGACTACTGACGTTCTCCCTCCCAGGCTCAAGCCTTTTTCCTCACCACTTTCTATGACTGCTCTCAGATAGGTTTTCAGGTGGTCATCTATTTGGTCTGAAAGTATATTTTCAGGCTTATAGGTAACTCCCATGATGGAAACTCCCTCCATTCGAATGACAATTTGAACCCAACAGTTTGCAGGTGGAGGAGGGTGACTTGCCCATAGTCATCTGGCTGGTAAGTATCGAGCCAGTACTTGGGATACAGGTCTTCTTCCCACCAAGTCTGGAGTTTACTCACTCCACCACACTACCTTTCGTTGGTCTTCTACATTGTATATGCTGCTTTTGTTGACACAGTTGCCATAAGGCAATAGCATGAAGCAAACATGTTTTAATGTAACAATGGCATGACAGTAATATACAGTAACCTGTTATATAATGGAGAAGGAGGAGAGTCAGGTAAGTAGAAAGAATGCCGGATTTGGTTCAGAAGGAAAGAGTTCAAAGTTTACCTTGGCTACTCACTCTTTGCCATGACCTGGGACAAATCATTTTATCATTCTAGATCTCAGTTTCCCTGTCTGTAAAACATAGGGTTGGATTAGAGGTCTCATGATCAGAAGTGGACAGAAAGGGGAATGTCAGGAGACTAGAGCTTTAGCCAAGAACCCAGGGCCAGGAGCAAGAGAAAGGGGGTAGCCCCTTGCTGCCTGACTCACCTCAGCCATACCTAGGCCCTGACATCACCCTGTCCCGGGCAACCCCAGACAAGCCAGACTGAATCACAGCCAGTGTCCCCTCCCTGCCTGCCACAAGCCACAGGCCTCTCTCCACCTCCTCATGGTATGTCTGGCCCTCTGGCCTGTGGGGTGCCCCCTCACTGACCTCTCTGCTGGCCTGGAAGGTATCATGAGTCAGGGACTGGACCACCCCCAGGCAGCCAGCCCCAGAAGGAAGTTTGTGGCTCAGGAAGAAGAGGGGCGGGACTCCAGAGGAGCTGGGACAGGGAGGAGCACAGCTTCTGGGTCCCAGAGGCCAAAGATGGTCTGTCATGCGGAAAGGTGTGAGGGGCTTCCGGAACAGAGCAGGAAAGCCTTTCAGAGATCCGTTCCAGCACCGCCCCCAATACTGTACGTGCCACAGAAGCAGTCAGGGAAAGGGAAAGAACTGGCCCAGACCTCCCAGGGAGAAAGTATTAGGAGCGAAAGTCTAGCGGGAAAAGTGGGAATTCTTTTTTTCTCTCGGTGTGTCAGATGCAAACATCCATTTCTCCAGCATCAGAAGGTTTATGAAGCATAGCCCTTTCTTAAGACCCCTGTGTGGGAGAATCATAGATTTAGTATTAGAAAAGACCTTTAAGATTATCTGGTCCTGGATAGACATAGTACAAATGATCATAATCATAGGATTTATGTCATTCAGGGTTTATATAGTATTTTACATGTATTTATTTATGTGGTTATCACGACAACTCTGTGAGCTAGAAGCTTTTATTGTCTCCATTTGACAGAGGAAGAAACTGAGGTGTAGAGAGGTTAATGACTTGTCCAGGGTCACTCAGTCAATATGCACCAGTTTACTATGTGCCAGGCTCTGGGATGGTGTCTGAGGCAAGATTGGGACTTCAAGTCCGACTCTTATCCAACAGGTCAGGGGCGTCAAACATGTGACCCCAAACCCTCCCAAGTCTGGCTGGAATCAGATTAAAATGCAGTTCCTATCTGATTTTAACATATTGTGATCTACCAATAAAAAAATACATATGTAAACAGATAGTTCTCTAAATCAATATGCAGCTCATATGGGGGATCCTTACATACAATTTGGTGGGTCTCATTTCTGTTTGAATTTGGCACCACTGTACTAGGCCATTATTATCTCCATTTTACAGAGGGGAAAACTGAGGCTCAGAGTAACTTGCCCAAGGTCCCTCAACTAATAGTGTACTGTATTTACTAGCACTCTATAGCAGGACTTCCTAAACTTTTTCCACTCTCTGTCCCTTTGGTGCTTCTTAAGAGACCCCTGTGGAAGTCTCAACCCACAGTTTAAGAAGTGCTAAAGGGGAAAGGGAAGGGAATAAACAGATTTCACACACACACACACACACACACACACACACACACACACACAGAGTGCCTGGCACACAGTAGGTGATATAGTATATAGATACAGATATATGACATATATTGCCTACTGTGTGCCAGGCACTATACTAAGCATAGTTTCATAGCAAGCCCAGGAAGTAGATGCTATTATTATCTCTATTTAACAGTTGAGGAAACTGAGGCAGACTGAAGAGAACTGACTTGACCAGAGGCACACCACTAGTAAGAACCTGACTTTTCCTAATTTCAAGGTCAACTTGCTATCTACTAGGTCACCTAACTGCTGAAGGTTTGCCAAATGCTTGTCTATATTTTAACTTCTGTACCTGCTTCCTCTCTTCCATAGAACGAGTTTCTTGAGATCAGGGTTTGATTAATTTTTGTCTTGACGTTCCTGGCACCTAGGAACTTCATACATGCTTATTGGCTGATCAATTGATTTTTTGACATGGATGATCTCATTGGATTCCTACAAGAACCTTATGAAGGAGGAAACTACAGAGATTAGGGTTGTACAGTGGAAAACTGAGCCTCAGAGATCTTAACTGATTTTACCTATGGCCACACAGCTCGTTAGCATGAGGAGTAGGTCTCTCCTACTCCAGGTCCAGTACTGCCATAGAATCAGAAGAATGGGAAAACAGAATCCCATACTGGGAAGGGACCTCAAAGGCTTGTAGACTCATAGATCGTTGACTTCGTGCCTCTTCAAGGACAGAGACGTCAAGATCTCCCTCTTGGTTTTCCCATCTTTCGCCTGGTCTCACCACAATCCCTCAGGGTTCCTCTTTTTGTCCTCTGCACACGTGAATGGGGGAAAGAAATTAACCACTGGTCACGTCTCTTTTCCTTCCCCGACGTGTGCTTTGGGAATGAGGACACTTTGGTTACAGCCTCTCTGCTTTTAGACACATTTACTGGTCATGTGACCACGGGCAAATCCCTTTTCTTCCTCTGGGCCTAAATTGTCTGCTCCCGAAGGAGTTAGAAATAAAGGGTGGTAAGGTCCCTTCCAGGGCTAATGCAATATGGAAAGGCATCACAGTGATGTGGCTCTCCTCTGGCACCTGCCCTTGTAATTACTACAGTCCACAAAGAGTTTTTCTTACTCTGAGCCCTGAGAATGAAACAATAAGAAAACATATTTACCTCCCCCATTATGTAATAATCATGCTCCATACCCCCCATTAAAATAATGCCCATTTTCTAGAGCCATGATATTATCATACAAAGGGTATTAAATTTAAAGTAAGAAGATGTGGGTTTGAATCCTATTTCCTTCCTCCCACCCCATCCCCAAACTTTTTGCCTGTGTGACTTTGGTCTGGTTACTTGACAGGAAACTGGCCTCAGTTTCCTCATCTCTAAAATCAAGGGGCTAGACTGAATGACCTCTAAGGTCCTTTCTGGCTCTTGCCTTATGAGCTTATGAGAGCTTTAAGATTTACAAAGTGCTTCCCAAGCAATTACTCTATGAAATCAATAAATTACTATTCTGATCTCATGAAGAAAAGATCTGAGGCTTGGAGGAGTTTGATGGTTACATGGCCTAGGGTCACATACCTAGAAAGGGTTGGTACAAATGGGTTGACTGAATCTCTATTATAGAAATATTTGTGTCTTGGGGTCCTGTGTGACCTGATGGAAGGGGGTGGATAGACATGATGAGGAAGAGCTTGGACCTTGTAAAGTTATCATGCCCAACAGATCAGACCTGTTGACACAAGTTCCTACATGTTAGCTCCATAAGCACAGAAACTGACCTCAACATTCCTCTCCCTCTTGGGCAAGAGGACTCTGAAACATGGCAGGAAGATGAAGCCTCAGGTTTCTCAAATGTAAAATAATGTCTTGACCTTGAAGGGCCCTCTTAGTTCTGATATTTCATGTCTTATGTATTAACATCCAGCCCTAGGACTGACATTCTGCCTTCTAAGCCTTCTAAGCCTAACGCACTATGTTCAAAGAACCCTCCCAGCTCCAATTTCCTTTGTTTTAAGATCTTTCCTGACTCTGGCACTCTTTTGTGGGAGGGTTCCCCAAGGTCCATATTCTATGTTCTAAGGACTCTGCCAGCTCTGGTATTCTATGGTCTTCACTGTAGCATTCCAAGATTCTCTGATCATTGTCCACAGCACTGGGCAGTCTTCTTCTGTCCAACATACCTCAAGGACTAACCTACCTACCAACGATGAAAGTCAAATTCAACGAAAGTTTGAAACATTGCTTCATGTCCTGAGAGTGAAAGGTGGGACCTTTGGGATAGTGGAAAGAACACTGGACTGAGAGTTAGCAAAGACTGGGTCTGAAGATTGACTCTGACACCTCCTAGCTGTGTGATCTCTGGGCAGATTCCTTAGTTCCTCTCTGAGCCTCATTTTTCTCATCTGTAAAATGGAGATAACAATGCCTAAAGTCCATATGGTATAATATTGGGATGAGACTCGAGTGAGAAATATATATATACATGTGTGTGTATCTGAAAGTAATTAAATTAAAATTCTATATAAAGCTCTGTTGTTGAGGACACAGTCACAGACACCAAAAGAAATCAATTCAGTTAAAGAAACATTTCTTTCTTAAGTACCTGTGGTGTCAAGCATTGTGCTGAGTGCTACAAATAGCAAAATTAAACCCAAATTAAACCATTAGCTCCTTCTAGGAGTTATCTTGCTATAGGATGGACATACTTAAATAAATACAAAATCTAAAAGCAGAGTGCTTGGAGTGGTGGTAGAAAACTCTAACATAGGAGGAGATGAATAAAGCCTCTTCTAAAAGATTTTCTTTGAGCCACACATACTTTGGAGGGAATTCAGAATCCTATTAGGGGAAGGTGAGGAGGGGAGAAGTCCTGGAATGGGATGTCTCAGAGAAAAAGCTGGATAGATCAACTCCAGGGATAGCCATGCATGACAAGTGATTTCAGCAACCTTTATCTGTCAGGGGCTGGACAGCTCTCCCAGGGGATTATCAAAATAATGCCTGATGTCTACAGATAGAAGCAAAGGTGAGCCCCCAGAGGATGGGGTAGGGAGGGAGGAGGTAGGCTTGAGGGTACAGATTGACAACCAGTGGCACTACTACCCCTCCTCAGCCTTCTCATCTTCTCAGATTGATTTCAATAATGATTTCCCTCACCAAGTTGCCCAACTGAAGAGTGAGACATAATGAGGTACCTGAAGATATCCAGAAAGAGACTTGACAGATTCCTGTGAAGGCAGCTATGGAAGGGATTCCTGCAGTGAGAGTTAAGACTGGACGAGGTGATCAGGGAGGTCTAGCTCAAAATAAAGGCATTCAGGGATTGTCATTCAACTTGATGGTGCTGTCTTTTGGCCAGCTCCCAGCATTGCTAAGACCTTCTTTTTCACCATTTCTATTATTTAGTTCTTTTGTCTTTTCTAAATCCTCCTACTCTCATACTTTCCCTCTGCTTGATCTTATTTTCTTTCACTTCCCCCTGCTTGGAGAGGCTTAGAGACTGGTCATGTCAACCATAATGAAACAGTATGTTTCTAAAACCTGCCCCATGCAGTCAACAAATACAATGTCAGACTTGAAAGGAATTTCAGAATGTTTGATCTGGGAGCGTCCTTAGAACAGGGAATGTCAGGGCTGAGAGGGGCCTTAGAAGAGGAGATGTCAGAGCTTGGAAGGGCCTTAGAACATGGAATGTCAGGGCTGGGAGGGCCCCTAGAACAGAGAATGTCAAAGCTACAAGGAACTTCAACACACTGAACATAAAAAGGACCTTGGAACAAAGAATAGATGTCCAGTCTAGAAGGGACCTTGAACCCAATGATGAGGTCTAATACTCTAATTTTACAAAAGAGGAAAGCATGGCTGAGTGTAGGAAAGGTCCTGCTGGAGAGGCTGTGCCGGTGGTGAATATAAAATCATTTCTGTTGTCAGCCTGTGTCAGTTCTCTGAGAAGAGAAGCCCAATCCTCCTCAGTATGGGGACTTCCCAACTGGGAAGCACTGGGCTTGGAGTCAGGAAGATCTGAGTGGAAATACAGCCTCAGACACTAACTGTGTGACCCTAAGCTAATCACTTAGCTTTTGTTTGCCTCAGTTTCCTCAGCTGTAAAATGGAAATCATAGTAGTACCTTCCTCACAGGGTTGTGAGGATCAAAGGAGATAATATCTGTAAAAGTGCTTAGCACAGCGACTGGCACATAGTAGGAGCTTTATTTAAATACTTATTCCCTTCCCCTCCCTTCTTTCATCTCTGAAACTGATTCTCCGTACCCTTTCCATTAATCCTCCATCACAGCCAGAGGATCTCAAAGCACCTTTCCTCCTTATACTACATTCCTTTCTCTGAGGTCTCAACATTCTCAACCCTTAAAGGGACCTTCAGGGAATAGAAAAAAATTGTTTAACTTCTCATCCAATGGGCATCCCAGAAACTGAAAGGTCCAGGCTTCTGGATTCCACACCCACCCTTCCCTCTCCCCCACCTCTAAGTTTCCTATTTCAGGATGAGTCTTTCCTTGATTAGTCTTCCTAGGTTTCACTAAGTCATTAGCTTTGTGGCCGCAAGCAGCCAAATATTTCACCTTTCTAGGGTTCAGTTTCTTCATCTGTGAAATGGGGCTAATAACATTTGGAGTACCTCCCTCCCTCTAAAGAGCTGGAGAAATGTGAGCTGTTCTCATTAACCTTTGGCCTGAGGGCTCTGTATTCACTGGCGGCTCCGTCCTCTGTGTGAGTCGGTGTCTCCTCAGGTGGGAAGAAGGGAATTGGTCGTCGCTTCTGCGGTCCAGTCATTGTCGTTAGAGTCTGTGTCACCATCTCTGCTGATCCCTTTCAGCCTGGCCCACCCTGTCTGGTGGCCACAGGGGATGCTTGGGCAGACAAGGGGGAGCCAGAGAGAGGGGGTGGAGGGTGGTGTCCTTCATTACCTTCACCCCAAACTCTTTCCAGTCTCCACCCACATGTTCCTCAGTTTCCCCTTCTTGTTGTTCTTCAGTCTCTCTTCTTCATTCCTCCCTCCCATATTTCCTTCTCTCTCCCTCTAGCTCCTGTTTTCCATTCAGCATCTCCCTCTCTGTTCCTCAGTCTATCCTCTTTGTCCCTGGGAACCTTTGGTTTGTCCTCTTTCCATCCTTGGGGTTCTACCCACATGCTTCCCAATCTCTCCCTCTTCTTCTCTCAGTCTGCCCTATCACTCATTCTCTCCCTCTGTCCCTAAGGCTCTTCCCTTTGTACCCAGACTTCCCCTCAGCCTCATCCTTTCTATCCATCAGCCCCCCCCCCCCATTCCTTCTGTCTCTCCTCTGTTGCTCTCCCTCTGTCTCTCCCTTTGTTCGATGTCTCTCTCCTATTTCTCAGGCTTTCTATTCATCAGTCTCTTCTCAGTCCCTCAATCTTCTTCCTCTTCCTTTCCCTCTTTTTCTCTCCCATTTATCAGCCTCCCTCTTACTATCCCTCCTTTCTATCTCTCAGTTTCCCCCTCAGTCCCTCTGTATCTTTTTTCTTTTTTTACTCTTTCCTTCTTTCCTCCTCCCTGTCTCTCCTTTACTATTCATTAGTCTTTTCTCTGTCTCTCGGTCTCCTACTCTAGGTTCCTCACATGCTTCTCCTTCCAAACATGTCTCCCCCTTTCTCTGACTGACATCTTATGTTCTATGAAAGTACGAATGTCTTTGATTTGGAAATGCAGAGTGTAACATCCCTGTGCTGGGTACAATAGGAAAGGGAGAGCCATGTGAGCCTTGAGGGCCTGCATCTTGATGCTTCCTATAAACTGGGGCCTGTCCCATCCCTGATTGTGTTGGGAGTGGTCTCAGAGCTGGGGAGGATCACCTAAAATTATAGGATTGTTGAGCTGTAAATCTGAGAGAGCTCACCTAATGCAAATGAAATGTAAGTGGAAAGTGCCAGGAATTCCATCAGACAACCTGGGTTCTTCTATTTACTACTTATGTGGCCTTGAGTGCTTAACCTGTCTAGACCTCAGCTAAGGAAGGTTAGAGCTGGAATGGCCTAGTTAAGATCCCTCTGTTTACAGATCAAGAAACTCAGTCCCTCCGAGGTTAAGTGACTTGTCCAAGGTCACATGCTATACATAAGTGGCAAAACTGGGTCTTTAAGCTAGATCTGGCCTGAAATCCAGTGTTGGGAAGGGATGCAGGCCTAGGAAGGAATTCAGCATCAGGGTCCCTTTGAACTTGGAGTCCTAGATTCAGGGTCCCTGACCTCCACTGCCCTCACTTTTTCAGGTGTCCTAGAATGAAAGCTGGCCCTGGATGCTCTCAAATTGCGATTAAAAGCCAAGCTCGGGATAACTCCTCCAGTCGAGTCAACAGGCACCTACCTGCTTGTGCCAGACATTGCGTGCTAAGAGCCGGACATGAAAAGGAAGATAAAAGATAACCAATGCTCTCAAGGATGTCACAGTGTAGCAGAGGAGACAAGCTACGTGAGCGAACGAACTGGAGACAGGCTAAACTGGCGATATTTCCAGAGGGAAGGAAGTTTCTTGAGAGGTGGACTTTTAGCAGGAGGGGCCTGGGGGTGGGGGAGTACATCCCTTCCACTGTACAGTTTGATTCGCGGGCAAATGAGGTACTTGGACTAGATGTGTTCTAAGGTCCCTTCTAGATCTATGGTTAATAATAATCCTCCTAATAAATAGAAACCCCATGTCTATAGGCATCAAGCTCATCCTATTACTGTCCCATGTTTACAATGGTCACATGGACCAGCCCCGCCGCAGAGCCCAGCTGGGGTGGAGGGAGGCAGGGGGAAAGTTTGGGGGGGATTGGAGGGAAACACTTGGCTGGTAGCCAAGACTCCTGGGAGGGGAAAGGGGTCCCCAACACTTCCTCTGGGGCAGAGTCATCCCCGTCCTCTCCACGCTGCTCTTTTGGCCCTACCTGGCCTTCCCCTTCAAGCCCCGGGCGGCCGATAGTAAAAGTTTCTATTAATAACAGTCTCGCAGCGCTCCCAGGGAGCAGGAGAGTCAGGGAGCCGCTCTGCGCAGGCGCGAGCGAGAGAGCGAGAGGGATTCCCTCTGACGTCATTGCTAGGATACCAAACAAACACTCGGAGCCCAGCCGATGAGCTCCATATATGGCTAATTGCGTCAGAGAAACTCCGCTCAGGGCGGAGCGCTGACAGGCGGCGGGATCCCCCTCCCTTCCGAAAGAGCGCGCTGGGGGAAGGGCGAGGGGGCTCCGGGGGGCTCTTGGACAGACCCTGTAGGGGCTGATCCTGTTGTCCCGGACCCGTCCGGGGTCGGATGCGTCCGGGGCTCCGGGGCCGAGCCGGCGAGAGGAGGTGGCTCCCGGACCTGGGCTTGGGGGAGGGTCAGGGCTCCCTCTGCGAGGGGGGTGACGTCAGCCGAGGGGGCGTGCCCCGCGCTATAAAGAAGCCCCGAGCTCGCCTGGCCTCTCATTCATAAGCTTATCGGGAGCGGGCAGTGAGGTGCAGGAGCTGAGTGGGGACTAGCATCGAATCGCTCCATCTCTCTGTCTCGCCGGGGCTTCTCCCCGCCGTGCCGGACAGCGCCCGCGGACTTCGCTCTTTTTCTTAGCTGCCCCAGGACTTGGCCGCTGCCGCCGCTCCCTCTCCGGTTGCTTCCCAGGCGTGCGGGGCTGCGGGACCAGGCGGGATTCCACTAAGCGGCACCGCGGAGTTTAGAGCCAAGGGGGGACGGGGCCTTCTCCCCCTCCCCCTCGAGAGAAGATCTGCCCCCCCCTTCGCCCCCAGCGTCGGATAAGTGGGGCAGGGGAGGGGACGGGGGTCCGAAGAGAGAGAAAGGAAGCTTCCTCCGTCTCTCCATATTTCAGCGTCGGGGGATACTACTTCAGGACTTGGACTTGTCCACCCCCGTCCCCCCTGGACTTGGGGGCCACCCGGACCGCCGGACTCTTCTTCGGTTTGTTTGTTTTTTCCTCTCGTGCGGAGTCCCCCCATCTCTGGTCCAGCCTTGGCTTCCAGGCGGCCCCAGCGCGGTCACAGGCCACCCCCTGGGGTGCCCGGGGAGATGTTTCAAGCCTTCCCCGGAGATTACGACTCCGCCTCCCGGTGTAGTTCGTCGCCGTCGGCCGAGTCCCAGTACCTGTCATCAGTGGACTCCTTTGGCAGTCCCACGACTGCCGCTGCCTCCCAGGTAGGCTCCGGGGCCAGAATGCCCTCCTCCGCCGGTCAGCAAGCAAGCTCAGGGCGAAAGGGGTGGGGGGTGGGGGTGAGGGGCGCCGGGGTCCACGAGGAGTCAAGGGTCCAGAGCGGCAGCTCCTTCGCTTGCTCTCCGGTCCGGTTAGCCAGGTGCCTCAGTTTCCCCACCCGGACAGCTAGTTGAGAGGGTTAGACTGTCCGCATATGGGCGACTGGTCCACAAACGGAAACTTGCTTTGGAAAACCAGTATCAGGGCTCTGTCCTGCTCCGGATCTCTCCGTGCTAGAGGGGCAGAGCCGGAGCTCGCGGGCGGGGGAGGGGGTCCTAGCCCGCGCTGGGAGTTTCGAGGGGACGCGCGCCCAGAACAGCGCAGCGCAGGGGCCAGCTGGCTGCGGAGGGGGCTCTGCCAGCTGCGGCCCTGCACACCATCGGGGGAGAAGCCTCGGTGCAGGCCGCCCCCCACTCCGGGCAGACCTACTAGCCCCGGGCGCCCGGAGGGGAGGCGGGTCTCGAACCCCCTCCGCCTCCGGCGCTGGAACGTAACGGGGGACCCGTGCGTAAGGGCTGACGCGCTGGAATCCTCCGTCTGACGCGGGGCACGCACGGCGCGCGGCCCGCCCCCCTCTCCGCCGCCGCCGCCGCACCCCCTCCCCCTGACGTCCCGGGGAGTCTTCTATTTTGGAACGCCTGAGCCACGTTGCTAAGGGAGGGAGGGCGGGGGGAAGAGAGGCCGATCCGCTGATTGGCCTCGGGAGCCGAGGAAGGGAGCCAATAGCCTGCAAGGGCTGACTCCTCGCTCGCAGCGGCCCCCCCCTCCCAGGCATCTTCTCCCCGAGCCCCGATTAAGTTCCTTAACCTTTAGTTGGAACCCGGGGTCTATTTATCGGGATGCGAGAGGGGAGTCAGCGTAATGACCCGACGGGGCTCTCGACAGGTCCCAGGAGCGCTGTTTTCAGAACCGGGATCCAGTCTGCGACCACGTTGCGTCTAATATAGTGTGCTCCCCCCTCCCCCTGCCGCCCTATCGCAACATAGGACGACAAGGTGTCTCCCAGCAGCTATGATAGCCCTAGGTCCTTGAGGGCGACCTTGGGTGGGGCAGCAGGAAAGCTGGGTAGAGGAGGAATGCGGGTATAGACAGAGAGAGGGGGGAGGGGTTTGTGTACCCCTGTCTCCCCTGGGGCTGAGGGAATGAAGGTCACCCCCCGTACCCCCGCGCTGCGCCCCGGATTTAACCCTCTACCCAAGTTCAAGTCCCAGCCAGGGTCCGGACTTGAACTTACGGGGGCCCGTGGGAAGTTCGGCGCTGCGTGTGCTCGCTAGCGCCGGCAAAGGCCCCGCCCCACCTCCAAGTTCAAAGCCACGCTGCCATTGGCGGCTGCGCAAGAAGGAGGGCCCCGTGGGGGGAAGAGAGGCAGAAAGACTCTCAGATACTTTGGGAAAGCTCGGAGGCTGGGGCGGGGGGAGATGGAGAAACACCCAGAAGAGGGGAGGAGGGAAAGCCACGGAGATCCTAGGACCGCCGTGCAAGCATCTTCACACCCGCCGGGCGCCACGCACGCCAAGCTACCGCTGCAGCACCAGACTCTCCTTTCCCATTATGAGACACAGCCCCTCCGGCCTTTCAGCCCAGGCCAGGAGCTCAGAGACTTCCCACCTGACCCACTGCTCCCAACTCCTGCCTTCCCCCCATCTCAGGCAGCTCAGATGACCGCCCCCAGGAGAGGCAGGTCACACGCCTGGCCTGGAATCCTACCCCATTTCCAAGGGCCAGTTGGTTTATTTATTAGTGGTGGGGTGAAAGTTGAACCTAGCAGGGTCGGCAGAGCTGGGAAGGGCATTTTCAAAGAATCCATCTCCGACCCCCCACAGTATTGTGTAGTGGTCTAAGCGGGGAATGACCTTTAAAGCCCAAATAGGGATTAAAAAGGGAAAGGAAGCAGCTCAAGGTCATGAACAGAGTTGGTACCTCGGTGTCCTCTCCCCATGGCTTTTATCCATAGAGATCCTGACATTCAGGCAGCCCTGTGGATTTGAAACCTGACTTTGTAAATATGCTTATTACTTAGGCTCTAGTCATTCTGGGGCCTCAGTTTCCTCAGCTGTGTCATCGGAAGGTTTAAAGCTAGGTAATCTCTGGAACCTCTTTCAGCACTCGATTCGATCTTGTGAACTTCAGACTAGTCAGTCACTGGAGAGGAAACTGAGGCGCAATTAGAAGGAACTTCCCAGCCACAGTGGAATCAGACCCTTTATCCCCATCAGCTTTTCCTCCTCTCTGCCATCACTTTTCTTCCTTCTCCTAGAATCAGGGGTGGGGTTGGGGGTGGGGAATGTGTGTATGAGTGTGTGTGGGACCTGAGTCCCTCAGTTCTCCGGTCTCTGTCCTACACAAACACACACATACACACACACACATCCACTCACACACACACACACATATCCACATGCAGGAGTCACCAACCTGGGTGTGAATCACCACGGGCTTGAGCTGTTCAGTGCAACCTCCAGAGGAGGAGGAAAAGCCAGGGATGTGAACGGCTCTCATTAACCACTGCGTCACGGTGTAGTGGAAGGGGGTAGGTGGTGGTGGCTTGGCTGCCTGTGACACGCACTCACCCAGTGGCTCACCACGAGGGTGCTGGGGGTGTGTGTATGTCTTTGTGTGTGTGTTCGGTCTGCATGCCCGGGGCTTTGCCCATCTCTCTCTCAGCAGGAGTGTGCTGGCCTTGGTGACATGCCTGGCTCCTTCGTGCCCACGGTCACTGCCATCACCACAAGCCAAGACCTCCAGTGGCTGGTCCAGCCCACCCTCATCTCTTCCATGGCTCAATCCCAGGGCCAGCAGCCACCTCTGGGACCCCAGCTGCCCACTGTCGACCCCTATGACCTGCCTGGCACCAGCTACTCTTCCCCTGGGATCAGCGGCTATGCTAGCGGTGCTGGACCCTCGGGAGCAACTTCAGCTGGTCCTCCACCTTCACGTCCTGCAAGGGCCAGACCTCGACGGCCCAGAGAAGAAACGGTGAGTCTGAAGGGTATCTGAGCATATAAACTAGCCAGGACAACCTCAGAAAAAGTGGCAGGGGAGATGAACCGTGGTGGGTGAAGTCACCAAATCCCCACAGTTAGAACGACTTTGGGGGCATTCCCCAGATTGGGGGGGGGGCAGCCTGTATCTCCTCTGCTCATTTGGAGTTTTCCTCCTCCACTTGGACCTTGACTTACCTCTTTCTGGAGACAGGGATAGTTTAGGTTTTGGGTTTTTTTTGTTTTTTTGTTTTTTAATGATTGTTATGGAATAAATATGGGAGCTGTGGAGCAAAGGGAGGAGATATCATTGGAGGGAAAGGGAGAAGGGGGTCTAGGTTGGGGGTGGGGTCCAGGTTGGAGGGGGCTGGTGGCTACTTCCTTACAAAGAAGGCTCACTCTCTTCTCTCTCTCTCTCTCTCTCTCTCTCTCTCTCTCTCTCTCTCTCTCTCTCTCTCTCTCTCTCTCTCTCTCTTACCTCACAGCTCACTCCTGAAGAAGAGGAAAAGAGGAGAGTTCGACGAGAACGGAACAAGCTGGCTGCGGCCAAATGTCGAAACCGAAGGCGGGAGCTGACAGACCGTCTACAAGCGGTGAGGGTTTTTAATATGGCAGTCCCAGAAGACTTGATTGGGTAGTTGTTAGATGGGAACGAGTCAGGCTTCCTCTTTCATTCCATCCTCCGCCCCCCAATCATTCATCCCATTCTCCCCTTCTCCCCCCCTTCATCAGTCTGTAGGGCTCATTGATGTTACATCAAACACAAGAAGGACCCTCCCACAGGGAATCTGATCAGATTCCCCACACTGAGCCCTTGTGGATGTATTGGATGTATGTCCATGTGCGCAAAGAAAGAGGCTTAATTTCCAACTAGCTTATACCACCTTATTTGTCACACACACACACCCTCCCCCTTGGGACAAGCTTGTCTTTGGAGTTCAAGGAAAGGAGGAGGTACAGGCTTGATGTCCATCCATCATGTCAGGATCCACAGAGGGCCCAGACCCTAGAAAACAGCCTAGTAGAGAAAGCCTCCAATGATGTTATTAGAGAAAGCTGGATATTAGACCTTCCGAAAAGTATCAGAGATACCACCATGAATGACTGTGGGCAGTACTCCCTTCCCTGAAGAATTTCCTAGAAGGGAGATTGGGCTATATCATATGCTTTCAGAGTTCCCCTCTTGCTCTGAGTCCCCTGAAGGATTACTTCTCTTTCTGCCCCCTTCATTCCTATGTCCAGGTTCTGCCAGAGACTTAACCAAGAAATTCCTTCTACTCTATCAATGTCTCAAGAGAAGAAAAGTATTCTTGAGATCCCCTGGGGGGGAGGACTTTCTAGCTTGTCCCCTGCCCAATTTCATCTTGTCCCCAAGAGCACCATTCTCACCCCTCTCCCCCCAGTTCATCCTCCCTTAAAATTTCACAGCAGGATAAAACTTTGCTCCTTGTACCTGTTTGCCTCCTGGTAGTGAGGGAGACAAATATATTCTTCCCCAGGCACCCCCCCCCCCAATCTGAAGAAGAGGTGATAGCACCTAGAACAAGGGCTTGGTACAATATTGACCACAATTTGGACTTGAATTCAATTCCTTCCTAAGTCTTCCATCCAGTAACTGGATGACAGCCTCAACTTCGGGTGGGGACTAAATTTATTCTAAAAGAACAAAGAGGGATGTCAGGGTGGGGTGGGGGCCAGAATCAATTGACCTAGAGAGGGACTGACTATATTGATCCTGATCTAATGGAGAGTCCTTGGTTTTGTGACCAGCTAGCTGGGTTGGAACCTTGTCTCCACTATGGCAGACTGTGTGATTCTGGACAAGTCTAACCCACCCCTCTACGTCTGCAGTTTCTTCATCTGTAAAAGAGGAGGGGAAGTGGTCCAAGCTTTATAAATAAATCCTCTGGTCCAGAAAGAGACAGACAGACAGACAGACAGACAGGAGAGAGAGAGAGAGAGAGAGAGAGAGAGACAGACAGACAGACAGACAGACAGAGAGACAGAGAGACAGAGAGACAGAGACAGAGACAGAGACAGAGACAGAATAGAAAGATGTTAGCTTTGGAGTTGGAGTTAAAGACCTGGATTCAAATTTCACCTCTTAAGATGAGCTGGATATGCCATCTCTGACCTGATTGGCATATTTAGTACCACTGTGAACCTCAGTTTCCTCAACTGTAAAACAAGGGGGTTTGGAAGAGATAACCAGATTGCTTCCAGTATATATGTGTGTGTGTGTATATATATATATATATTCTCTGGTTCTATATATGATATGGTAAAAAGAGAGAATGGACACACAGGTCTTTCAGACTGACAATCAGGGCTAGAAAGAAACAGGGATAATTTAGCATTTTGCAGATGAAACTCCAGTTAACCTGGAAAAAGAAACTGGCCCACTCTGAAGCTGTTGATAACTGATAATTATTATTGATTTCTTTTTGGATAGTGGGATCATAGAAAGTCAAATCTGGAAGGAAACCTTAGAGATTATTTGGTCTCAACTCCTCAGTTTAACTGATGGGGAAACTGAGGCACAAAAACCAAAGGCCTTTGCCCAATTTCTAGCAGAACCAGGGCAGGAGAGACTTTAGAGTTCATCTAGTCTACTTTAATCCCTTCTTTTTACAAAGGAGGACACTTAAGATTCACTGGGCAAGCCTCATCTTCCCTAGTAGATCCTTAGGAGAAGGCGTGATTAGAACTGGTTTTGGGATTCCACATCCAAAGTGGAATTGATTTGGGAGCTGGCATGGATGCTAGAAGGGTTTGGCCCTAGTCCAGCTGCTGACATGACTTCTTTCTCCTTTCTTCCCCCCCCCCCCCCAACTGCCTGCTGCCCTGGGGTACCAGGAGACGGATCAGCTGGAAGAGGAGAAGGCAGAGTTGGAGTCAGAAATAGCAGAACTCCAGAAGGAGAAGGAGCGACTGCAGTTTGTGCTGGCAGCCCACAAGCCAGGCTGCAAGATCCCTTTTGATGAGGGGCCCGGGCCAGGGGGCCCTCTGGCCGAGGTGAGAGCTTTGCCTGGGCCCACGCCCACTAAGGACGATGCGTTCGGGTGGTTCCTGCCGCCGCCGCCCCTGCCCTTCCAGACCAGCCAGGAGCCCGGCCAGGAGGGGCCCCCAGACCTGACGGCTTCTCTCTTTACACACAGTGAGGTCCCAGCCTTCGGCGACCCCTACCCTGTTAACCCTTCGTATACCACCTCGTTTGTACTCACGTGCCCGGACGTCTCCGCATGCGGCGGTGCCCAGCGCAACGGCAGCGACCAGTCCTCTGACTCCCTGAACTCGCCCTCCCTTCTTGCTCTGTGAATTCTTTTAGAGGGAGGGGGCGCTTCTCTCTGGAGACAAAAAACTGGGGGGAGGTTGCTACACCCCCCTCCACTCTTTTGGCCTGCACCTACCTGAGGATTCCTTTCATCCTCGAGGGGTCATTGACCTGAGTCAGCCACTCTTCCTCCTTGGCCATCAACCACCGGATTCCTCTGGACCTGAGGCTTCCTTCATTCAAGGCCACCGACTGGATTCACCTTGATTCGAGGCTTCCTTCCTTCAGCCCTCCTCAGCTGGGATTCCACTCACCCTTGGTCTGATGCCTGGCCCTTCCTTGAGCCCTGAACCTTCGACCCTTGGAGCTTGCCCTGCCATGCCTATCTGACCCTCCACTCTGACTGTCGCCAGTGAGAAAGGCGGAGACTTTGTGGGGGATGCACCTGAGGGCCATGCTCCTGGGGGAGGAGGGGAGGGAAAAGGTATGGAGACAGAGATTGTTGGTTGCCATGGCCTGCGAGCCATCTGGGGTTGGGGGCTTCAGTAGGTTGTGAAGGGGAGGGTCTGGGAAATGGGTTCAAAGTCTTATTTGTGATGGAATCTCAGGCCCTTCCCCAAGACGCTCTCTTGCTCAGTGTTTCCTCATGAGCCCTCCCTAGAAGAGTATTAACTTATTTAGCCACTTTTCCAAAGTCAAAGGCAAGAGGCTCCATCCCCTTTCTCTCCCCCATGGTTGGGAGAGTAGGAGCCTCCCTTCACTTTTGTGAACAGTGTTATTATTCCTATCCCTTTCTCCCAGTAAACCCCTTCACCTCCTTCCTCTTCCCTCACCCACCCCAAACCCCTTAAGCCCTTGGTGGACTTCTCTGGGCTTTCCTTATTTGATGTGGCTCCCCCCTAGCTGAGGTATTTATACTGTGAAAGGAGGTATTGGGGAAGGGTAGGCACCACAGAAGTCCAGTCCAGTCCCTAATCTCCCTTGGGAGTAGGAGGAGAAATGAAGGGAATGTTTCCCTTTATCCCAGAGTGGGTCTCCTATCCTGTCCCTTCAAAGCTGATATACTCCTCCTCTATTTCATCCAACAAGCAAGACAGGGTTCTTTTGATGCCCTACGTACTGCCCTTCTCCGTAGGATTTCTTTTTTCTCCACCCCCCAAATCCCCAGCCTAGGACGCTAACTTCTCCCCTATCTTGTCCAGAAAATGGGCCAGCTCTCTTTGGGGAGAAGTTACAGAGCTGAGGCTTCTGGCCTTTGGGGAACTGAATTGGGAGACTCAACCCCTTTACTTCTTTGCTTAAAATTAGTGGTAGTTTTGGGGGGAGGTGGTGCTGGAGGACAGTAATCTCAAGGCACCCATTGCTATTGAACGCTGAGTGATTCAGTGCCCAGCCCTGGGTTTTCCCCATTCATATCCGTCTAAGCCCTATCTCTATCCCATAACTCTTTTTAAATCTGGGGACCTGATATCTGAACCTATTTGTCACTGGGATGATATAAAAAGGCTGGATACCTAGCTCTAGTCTCTGCCTGCCCATGGTTCTTTCTCTCCCCCTTCTCCCTGACTTCTGCAACCCCACTTCCCACACCTAATTTTTTTTTTACATTTGCAGATTTCCTCATTTACAGTTGAGGAAAATGAGACTCTGAGACAGTAAGTGATTTGTACAAGGGCTCAGAGTTAGTAAGTGTTCCAGGAAAGATTTGAACCCAGGACTTTCTGTCTCCAAGTCCAGAGGGAGCACCTATGATTTAAAATATATACATGTATTTTTAGAAATCGGTCCTGGTGATCTCCAAGTATCTATGATAGGTCAACAGGACAATGAGACAGATCCAGGAGGGATCCCCTTTGCTCCCTCCCCAGGTGAGATCCTCCAGGCCTTAGGAAAGGGCCAAAAATCCAATCAGGCTGCCCTTTCCCCATGCCTCCCTTTGCCCTTTTCCTCATGCCCTGAGAATTGTTAAAAACAGGAGAAATTCCCCTTCTTAAAAAATCTAGGAGAATGGGGCCCCATCCTTCCTGTTCTAGGCCCTTCTACTGCATGGACAACATTCCACACCAGACCTGTTCCCTCACTAACCACCCCTGTCCCCCAAATCCCCAGCCTTAACAATTTCACCCTTTCCTGGTTTCCAAAAGGCACTATATCTATTCTGTATAAATATATATATTATATTATATTATATATATTGTGTGTATGTATGTATGCTCGTGTGTCTGGCTCTAATCCTGCCCACTCCAGGCCCTCAAGCTATGTGGCTGAAGTGAATGCTGGACAATCAGGGTACACTTGCTTTCTCTGTCTCTCCTTTTACACCCTTCTCAGTAATCCTGCCACAATTTGTCCCTTTCTCTGTCTCCTTCCCTTCATGCTTCTGTCTCTGTTTCATAGTCTGACTCTTTTCTGCATTTCTGCCTGTCTGTCTGTCTCATTCTCTCTCTTTCTATCTTTCTCTTCAAAAAGGATTCATTTTTCCTGTGACCAAACTCAGTGACTAATTTGTCCTTCCTTCCCTCCTTCAGGGCCTGTGTGTGTGTGTGTGTGTGTGTGTGTGTGTGTGTGTGTGTGTTTTGATTGGGAGGAACTCCTGCCATCCACAATTTCTTGGTTTCCTCCCTGCCAGCCCCTTTCCCCTAACCCCCATACCCAATGCTGTATTTGTGATTTTTTGTATTTTGTACCTGACCCCAGGAAGGGATTGGGGCTGGCCTGGTTGGTGTTGGCCTGAGTGGTCCTTCTCCCTCCAATCCCAAGATCTGCCTCAAGTGTTTCAACCCACCCAATAAAAAGGCTTTACAAAAACACACTCTTTGGTCATCTTTGTTCCTTTCATCATGACATAAACAGATCCTGGGACAACATCTACCTTCCCAACAGGGATTTCCACTTCAGAGTCCTTCCTAGACTTCTCAGAGGACTTTCTGGTAGGGATGTGATGACTGAAGTCTGACTTTAAGGCAAGGGGATGGGGCAATGGCCAGCAGTCAGACTCTCTGTGGATGATAGAGGACCCAGCTGAGGAGCTGAAGACCAAGTGATGACTTCCTGGCTGGGACCAATCCAAAGAGAAAGGACTGACACCAGATCTCTGAGAGGGCTTCCTGTCAGAAGTCTTGATCAGACTACTTCCTAGCAGAGAGTGAAAAGGGTGTCATTTTGTAAATTCTTCCAATTCTGCCAATAGGCTAGCTAGACAGCAGAGAAGACTCCTTGGCTTGTCTTTGGTCATTGTCTTTGTACATAGCATGGAAGACTGAGGTTGGACCACTTGGTGGCCATCACACTTACCAAGGCTAGATCACCAGATGCTTCCCCCAGTCTGTGCTGGTGTACTCTCCCTGCAACAGGAGGGAGTGAGGGCAGACTTCCCTCCCCTCTCCTACCCTGCTAAGAAGTCTACAGACTCAGCAGCATGGACTAGTGCTGAAACGTCTGGACTGGGACTCAGAAAGTCCTTGCCTGGAATTTTGCCTCAGACACTCAATACTGTGAAAACTTGTTAATCCCTTTCTGAGTGCCCTTTCCCTCATCTGTAAAATGGGGAGAACGGTAGCACCCATCTCATGGGGTTGTTGGGAGAGTTCAGCAAGATGATGAGCACAAGATAATTTGTAGACCTGAAGGCGGCTGTGAGCTGGTGGCCAACCGTGGGGCCAGGATGTGCCCTGGGATCTTTTGGCTCTTCCTAGATGATCCCAGACGGGCTTTCCTGGATCCACCTGGGTCTCTCACAGGGAATCTTTCGAATTGAGCTCTCCCAGGTTGGCCTTCGGAGCATGGCACTGCAGAGAAAGGACAAGACTTGGATGATTCCGGGTTCTGGAGGCTGGCGGGGCCCTTGGAGAGACCATGCCATTTTTACTCCATCACTGGACAAATAGAGAGAGTGCGGCCCAGGGAAAGGGAAGGAGGGTGGCTGAGGTCACAGCGCAGGCGCTTGGCTGAAGATGGCACGAGGAGACCCGGGATGGTTGGTGTGGTTGGAGGGAAAAGTGAGGAGACAAGAGGAAGGTGAGGATACCTAGTTTGGGCAAAAGTAGGAGAGCAGAGGCCGCCCGAAAGGTGGAATTGAACCACTCTGTCGCTAGACAGCTACAGGTTTGAAGCCTGCACCCCAGACCACTGAGGGTCATCCGGGCGGAAAGCTAAGTTCTCTTACACGGTATATGAAGCTAATAAATACTCACACGTTATAATTAGGGTTGGAAATATTTTATGATGATTGTACCTAAAATTTTAGTGGAATACAAGAAACTTGCGGAACACTACTTTGATGAAAATGTTTTTTTCCCTCTACTTCCTGGGAAAGTACGAATAAAAGCCAGGAGTGAAAAGACTCTCCTCATTTGCATCGCGCGGAGGATTCTGGGAGAGGCTCTCCAGCAGTAGTGTGCCAGGCGTTAGAGGGCTCCGTCCCGTTCTAGCTCCGGAAATGAAGGTGGCACGGGGGCGGGGCGAGGGTTGCTCCTCCCACACACCCTGCTGCCCTCAGAGCCTCCCCCTCCCTCCAGGACTTTCCTTCCAAGCCAAGGCTGCAAAGGCCCGGAGGAGTGCCTGGGATGTTGTAGACAGGCCCGACAGCTCAGCTGGACCACCCCACCTCACTTCACAGACGGGGAAACTGAGGCTCAGAGAGGGGCAGCCACTGGCCCAAGGTCACCCCGCGGTGCCCAGGGCGTGCACTGTCACCCTGTGGAGCAGCGGCCGCAGCAGCGGATCTGGACCATTCACAAGCGCATCCGCCCTCTGGGAACGCCATGCCAGTTCTCCGGGACCCTCCCAGAAGCCCGAGGGTCCGGGCATGAAGTAGACGCGGCCCCCTGCGGTCTGTGCACCTGCTCTCCTGGGGTGAAAAGAGCGGGGTTCGGGCGACATCTTGCGGCTTTAGATGGGACTGTCGCCATCGCCGCTCCCTGGTCTGCAACCTTCGTGGCCACCTCAAGTTCACCTCGACACGGTCCCTCTGCAGCTCAAGAACTTTCTCTGGCTCCCTACCCTGCGCTGCCGGCTCTGCTCCCCACCAGCTGTGACCTTGCATAACCCCTCTCCTTTTCTGGAATCGCAATGTGTTTTCCTGTCTGTTGGAACACACACCTTTCTGGGTGGGTTTGACTTTCTGCAGGGCAGTCCGGGGAAAACTATGGATACCCTTTCTCAGAATTGTGCTTTAAGCGAATAAAATACAAGAGAGGCTTGAAAACGCAACCTCTTCTATTGAAACCAAGGCGTAGCTATTTCCCTGTTTAAGTTCACGGATCCTTGACATGTATCCACAGATCTCTGGGGTCTCCAGAAAGACGGGTGGGAAGCGACTAAAGACAGAAGCTAAGTACAGAGCACAGGACAACACGCCCCATCGATGCTATTATAATCTCCATTTAGCTGGGGGGAAACTGAGGCAAACAGGGTGAAGAGAGCTGCCCAGACTTTAGATGACCTATGTACTGCCCTTCTCTATTGGCTTTCTTTTTCCTCCACCCCCTAAATCCCCAGCCTAGGAGGCCAACTTCTCCCCTATCTCGTACAGAAAATGAGCCAGCTCACTTTGGGGAGAAATTACAGAGCTGAGGCTTTCGGCCTTTGGAGGAACCCAATTGGTAGACCCACCCTCTCTACTTCTTTGCTTAAAATTAGTGTTAGTTTTGGGAGGAATGGGTGCTGGAGGAAAGTAATCTCAAAGCACCCATTGCTATTGATAGCTGGGTGATTCAGTGCCCAGTCCTAGGTTTTCCCCATTCCTATCCATCTAAGCCCTAACTCTATCCCATACCTCATCTTCTTAAGTCTGGAGACCTGGTATCTCAACCTATTTGTCACTGGAATGATATAAAAAGGCTGGATACCCAGCTCCAGTCTCTGTCTGCCCATGTACCTTTCTCTTCCCCTTCTCCTTTCCTTCTGCAACCCCCACCTCCCCCACCTAATATTGTTTTTTACATACAAAGATTCCCACACTTACATTTGAGGAAAATGAGACTCTGAGACAATAAGGGATGTACAGAGGGGCTCAGATTTAGTAAGTGTCCGAGGAAAGATTTGAACACAGTATTTTCTGTCTCCACCTCCAGAGGGACCACGTATGATTTAAAAAAAATATATGTATTTTTGGAAATTCATTCTGATGATCTCCAAGTATCTATGATAGGTCAACAGGACAATGAGACAGATCCAGGAGGGATCCCCTTTGCTCCCTCCCCAGGTCAGATCCTCCAGGCCTTAGGAAAGGGCCAAAAATCAAATCACGTTGCCGTTTCCCCCTGCCTCCCTTTCCCCAGGGCTCCCTCTCCCCTTTTTCCTCATGTCCTGAGAATTATTAAAAACAGGAGAAATTCCCCTTCTTAAAAAATCTAGGAGAATGGGGCCCCATCCTTCCTGTTCTAGGCCATTCTACTGCATGGACAACATTCCACATCAAACCTATTCCCTCACTAACCACCCATGTCCCCCAAATCCCCGGCCTCAACGATTTCACCCTTTCCTGGTTTCCAAAAGGCGCTGTGTGTATTCTGTATAAATATATTATATTATACAATACGATATGATATTATATTGTTTTCTATTGTATTGTTTTGCATTATATTGTATTGTATTATATTATATCATATCATATCACTTATATTTTATATTATATTACATTATATTGCATCATATTATATTATATTACATTACATTATATTACATGTATATGGTGTGTGTATGTATGTATGTATGTATGTATATATGTGCACATGTCTGGCTCTAATCCTGCTCCCTCAAGGCCCTCACACTATGTGGTTGAAGTGAGGCTTGTGCACTCTCCCTACAACTGGAGGGAGTGAGGGCAGACTTCCCTCCCCTCTCCTATCCTGCTAAGAAGTCTACAGACTCAGCAGCATGGACTAGTGCTGAAACGTCTGGACTGGGACTCAGAAAGTCCTTGCCTGGAATTTTGCCTCAGACACTCAATACTGTGAAAACTTGTTAATCCCTTTCTGAGTGCCCTTTCCCTCATCTGTAAAATGGGGAGAACGGTAGCACCCATCTCATGGGGTTGTTGGGAGAGTTCAGCAAGATGATGAGCACAAGAGAATTTGTAGACCTGAAGGCAGCTGTGAGCTGGTGGCCAACTGTGGGGCCAGGATGTGCCCTGGGATCTTTTGGCTCTTCCTAGATGATCCTAGACGGGCTTTCCTGGATCCACCTGGGTCTCTCACAGGGAATCTTTCGAATTGAGCTCTCCCAGGTTGGCCTTCGGAGCATGGCACTGCAGAGAAAGGACAAGACTTGGATGATTCCGGGTTCTGGAGGCTGGCGGGGCCTTTTGAGAATCCATGCCATTTTCACTCCATCATCCGACAAATAGAGAGAGTGAGGGCCAGGGAAGGGGGAAGGAAGGTGACTGAGGTCACAGCGCAGGCACTTGGCTGAAGATGGCACGAGGAGACCCGGGATGGTTGGTGTGGTTGGAGGGAAAAGTGAGGAAACAAGAGGAAGGTGTGGATACCTAGTTTGGGCAAAAGTAAGAGAGCAGAGGCCGCCCGAAAGGTGGAATTGAACCACTCTGTCGCTAGACAGCTACAGGTTTGAAGCCTGCACCACAGACCACTGAGGGTGATCAGGGCGAAAATCTGGATTCCCTTAAAGAGTCTATGAAGCTTATAAATAGGATCAGGTTACAGTTAGGGTTGGAAGTATTTTATGATGATTGCACCTAAAATTTTAGTGGTGTATAACATAATTCGAACAGTTTATTTTTCTCCAAATGCTTTTTCCGCTGTGTCCTGGGAGAGTAAGAAAAACAGCCAGTACCGTAAAGCATCTCTTCATTTTCATAGTGTGGAGAATTCTGGGAGAGACTCCGCAGCAGGAGTGTGCCAGGCGTTAGAGGGCTCCCTCCCTCCCGCCCAGGGATAAAGGTGGCACCAGGGCGGGGCCAGGATTGCTCCTCCCACACACCCTGCTGGTCTCAGAGCCTCCCCCTCCCTCCAGGGGTTTACTTCCAAGCCAAGGCTGCAAAGGCCCCGAGGAGTGCCCGGGATGTTGTAGACAGGCCCGACAGCTCAGCTGGACCACCCCACCTCACTTTACAGACGGGGAAACTGAGGCTCAGAGAGGGGCAGCCACTGGCCCAAGGTCACCCCGCGGTGCCCTGGGCGTGCACTGTCACCCTGCGGAGCAGCGGCCGCAGCAGCGGATCTGGATCATTCACAAGCACATCCACCCTCTGGGAACGCCATGCCAGTTCTCCGGGACCCTCCAAAAAGCCCGAGGGTCCGGGCATGAAGTAGACGCGGCCCACTGTGGTCTGTGCACCTGCTCTCTCCGAGTGAAAAGAGCGGGTTTCGGGCGCCATCTTGCGGCTTTAGATGGGACTGTCGCCATCGCCACTCCCTGGTCTGCAACCTTCGTGGCCACCTCAAGTTCACCTCCACGCGGTCCCTCTGCAGCTTAAGAACATTCTCTGGCTCCCGGCTCTGCTCCCCACCAGCTGTGACCTTGCATAACTCCTCTCCTTTTCTGGAATCGCAATGTATTTTCCTGTCTGTTGGAACACATCCCTTTCTGGGTGGCTTCGACTCTTTCTGCAGGGCAGTTCGGGGAAAACTATGGATACCTTTTCTCAGAATTGTGCTTTCAGCGAATAAAATACAAGAGAGGCTTGAAAACGCAACCTCTTCTATTGAAACCAAGGCGTAGCTATTTCCCTATTTAGGTTCACGGATTCTTGACATGTATCCACAGATATCTGGGAGTCTCCAGAAAGACAGGTGGGAAGCGACTAAAGACAGAAACTAAGTACAGAGCACAGGACAACACTCCCCATAGATGCCATTATAATCTCCATTTAGCTGGGGGGAAACTGAGGCAAACAGGGACGAAATAATTTACTCAGGGTCACAAAGTAACAATCTGAGGCCACATTTCCGACTCTTCCCGACTGGATGCCCCCCCAGGCTCCCGACCCCTGAGTCTCCCAGTTGCCTAGTGTCGTGAGGGCGAACTGTGTGCTTTGTCCTAGGGAGCAAAAAGAGCCCTGGTCAGGAACATCAGACCTCAGGGAGACAGTTGACTGGTTATAATCTCCACCTGATTCCAACTCCACAGAGCCCGACATACAGCAAGGTAACTCCTTGCGCACGGATTACTTTGGAAATCAAAGTAATTCTAGAATGACTTAAAGTCTACTGGTGTGATCCCTTCATTGAAAAGGAGAGGAGCTGATCCACAGCCCCACCCCCAATGATTTCCCAGAGGTCACACAGCCAATCAGCAAACCAAGAATCCGAAGTTCCCTTCCTCCCCAGTGCTCTATCCATGGTGTTGCCTGTCCAGGACTAACATTTCCTCAGGGTCGATTCTCTCTCAACCTATTTGTTACTGAGATGAAATAAAAAGGCTGCATATCCAACTCCATTCTCTGCCTGACCAAAGTCCTTTGTCTTCCCCTTCTCCCCACCTTTTGCAATCCTCACCTCACCTTTTACATTTGCAGATTTCCTTATTTACAGTTGAAGAAAATGACACTCTGAGACAGTAAGTGATTTGTACAAGGGCTCAGAGTAAGTGTTCCAGGAAAAATATGAACCCAGGACTTTCTGTTTCCAAGTCCAGAGGGACCACCTATGATGTCAAATATATATGTGCATGTTTGGAAATCAGTCGTGGTGATATCAAAGTATCTGTGAGAGGTCAGTAGGACAATGAGAAAGATTCAGGCAGGACCCCCTTTGCTGCCTCCTCAGGTCACATCCTCCAGGCCTTAGGAAAGGGACAAAAATCCAAACAGGCTGCCCTGTCCCCTTTCCTCCCTTTGCCCTTTTTCCCATGCCCTGAGAATTGTTAAAAACAGGAGAAATTCCCCTTCTTAAAAAATCTAGGAGAATGGGGCCCCATCCCTCCTGTTCTAGGCCCTTCTACTTCATGGACAACATTCCACACCAGACCTGTTCCCTCACTAAACACCCCTCTCCCCCAAATCTCTGGTCTCAAAAATTTCACCCTTTCCTGCTTTGCAAAAGGCACTATATCTATTTCGTATAAATATACATTATGTTATATTACATAACATTATATTGTATATGTGGTATGTGTGTATGTGTACAAATGTATCTATGTGCCTGTTTCTGGCTCTAATCCAGTACCCTATAGGCCCTCAGACCATATGGCTGAAGTGAATGCTGGACAGTCAGGGTACAGACTAATTTGTCCTTCCCTCCTTCCTTCAGGCCTTCTGCGTGTGTGTGAGTTTTGATTGGGAAGAACTCCCGCCAAGCACATATTCTTGGGGCTCTCCCTGCCATCCCCTTTCCCCCAACTCCCATACCCAATGCTTTATTTGTGATTTTTTGTATTTTGTATCTGACCCCAGGAAGGGATTGGGGCTGGGCTGGTTGGTGTTGGCCTGAGTGGTGCCATTTTGACTCCATCATCCGACAGACAGAGAAAGTGAGGCCCAGGGCAGGAGAACCAAGGTGGCTGAGGTCACAGAGCAGGCACTTGGCTGAAGATGGCACGAGAAGACCAGGGATGGTTGGTGCAGTTGGAGGGAAAAGTGAGGAGACGAGTGGAAGGTGTGGATACGCACATTTCGGCAAAAATAAAGAGGCAGGGGCCGCCCGGAAGGTGGAATTGAACCACTCTGTCGCTAGACAGCTACAGGTTTGAAGCCTGCACCCCAGACCACTGAGGGTCATCCGGGCGAAAGTCGGGGTTCTCTTAAAGCCTATATGGAACCTACAGACCGAAAAATATTTTCAATAGGGTGGCAAATGTTTTCTGAGTATTTACTGTCACATTTTACTGCAATATAAGAAACTTATGGATGTCTATTTGCTGCTAAATGGTTTTTTTCTCTGCTCCCTGGGAAGGTATGAAAAAAGCCAGTTTTCACAACCTCCCCTCCTTTGAATAGCGCGGAGGCTTCTGGGAGAGACTGGCCTACAGGTGTATGCCAGGCGTTGGAGAGCTAGTCAGCCTCACGCCCCGCGCTGAAGGTGGCAAGGGGGCGGGGCCAGGGTGGCTCCTCCCACACACCCCGCTGCCCTCAGAGCCTCTCCCTCCGCCACCTCCCCCGCCAGACTTTCCCTCCAAGCCGAGGTTGCAAAGGCCCCGAGGAATGCTCGGGATGTTGGAGACAGGCCCTGAGAACTCAGCTGGCCCACCCCACCTCACTTTACAGACCGGGAAACTGAGGCCCAGACTGAGATGTATCCACAGATCTCTGGGGGGTCTCCAGAACCACGGGTGGGAAGGGACTAAGCGCAGAAGCTAAGTACGGACCACAGAAAAACACTCCCCATCGATGCTATTATAATCTCCGTTTCACCGGGGGGAAACGGAGACCAACAGGGTGAAGAGACTTGCCCAGGGTCACCCAGCCTGGAAGTGTCTGAGGTCAGAGCTTCACTCAGGAACGTGTGTCTTCCTGACTCCAGGACCAGCACTCTCTGCACTGTGCCTGGTAGTGACTCACCTTTCACCCTCACGCCTAGCTGAGGTTTTTATACTGCGAAAGGAGGTCTTGGAGAAGGGTAGGCACAGTTCAGCCCAGTCCCCAATCTCCCCTGGGGAGGGGCGAGGAGAAATGAAAGGAATGTTTCTCTTTACCCCAGAGTGGCTCTCCTATCCTATCCTGTCCCTTCAAAGCTGATATAGTCTTCCTCTGTTTCAGCCAACAAGCAAGGCAGAGTTCTTTAGATGACCTATGTACTGCCCTTCTCTATTGGGTTTCTTTTGCCTCCACCCCCTAAACTCCCAGCCGAGGATGCCAACTTCTTCCCTCTCTCGACCAGAAAATGGGCCAACTCTCTTTCGGGAGAAGTTACACAGCTGAGGCTTCCGACCTTGGTGGGAACCGAATTGGCGGATTCACCCTTTCTACTTCTTTGCTTAAAATTGGTGGTAGTTTTGGGGGCACGGGAAGTTGGAAGACAGTAATCTCAAAGCACCCATTGCTACTGAAAGGTAGGAGATTCAGTGCCCAGCCCTGGGTTTTCCCCATTCGTATCCATCTAAGCCCTATCTCTATTCCATACCTCTTCTTCTTAAGTCTGGGCCCCTGATACCTCAACTTATTTGTCACTGGGATGATATCAAAGGGCTGCATATCCAGTTCCAGTATCTGCCTGCCCATGGTCCTTTCTCTTTCCCTTCTCCCCTCCTTCTGCAACCCCCACCTCCCCCATCTAATTGTTTTTTGTTTTTACATTTGCAGATTTCCTCATTTACAGTTGAGGTAAATGAGACTTTGAGACAGGAAGTGATTTGTACAAGGGCTCAGAGTAAGTGTTCCAGGAAAGATTTGAAGCCAGGACTTTCCGTCTCCAAGTCCAGAGGGACCACCTATGATTTGAAATATGTATATGTCTTTTTGGAAATCGGTGGCGGTGATCTCAAAGTATCCGTGAGAGGTCAATAGGACAATGAGACAGATCCAGGAGGGATCCCCCTTTGCTCCCTCCCCAAGTCAGATCCTCCAGGTCTTAGGAAAGGGCCAAAAATGCACTCAGGCTGCCCTTTCCCCATGCCTTCCTTTGCCCTTTTGCCTCATGCCCTGACATTGCTAAGGTCACACTGCAGGCACTCGGTTGAAGATAGCACGAGGAGAACAGGGATGGTTGGTATAGTTGGAGGGAAAAGTGAGGAGACGAGTGGAAGGTGTGGATACGCACATTTCGGCAAAAATAAAGAGGCAGGGGCCGCCCGGAAGGTGGAATTGAACCACTCTGTCGCTAGACAGCTACAGGTTTGAAGCCTGCACCCCAGACCACTGAGGGTCATCCGGGCGAAAAGCGAGGTCCTCTTAAAGCCTATATGAAGCCTACAAAGCAAAATATGTTTTGAATACGGTATGGAATCTTGCCTGAGTATTTAGAGTATAGATTTCGTGCAATATCAGAAATTTCTGGAACCCTATTTGCCATCAAACGGTTTTTCGTCTGCTTCCTGGGAAGGTACGAAAAAAGCCAGTACCGAAAAGACTCCCCTCGTTTGCATGGCGCTGCGGATTCTGGGAGAGACTCCCCAGCAGGAGTGTGCCCGGCGTTAGAGGGCTCCGTCCGGTTCCCGCCCCGGGCTGCAGGTGAGACGGGGCGGGGCGAGAGCTGCTCCTCCCACACATCCTGCTGCCCTCAGAGTTACCTTCCAAACCAAGGTTGGAATGACCCCGAGGAGTGCCCGGGATGTCGTAGACAGGCCCTGAGAGCTCAGCTGGACCACCCCACCTCTCTTTACAGGCGGGGAAACTGTGGCCCAGAGAGGGGCAGCTACTGGGCCAAGGTCACCCCGCGGTACCCTGGGCGTGCACTGTCACCCTGTGGAGCAGCGACCGCAGCAGCACAACTGGACCACTCACAAGCACATCCGCCCTCTGGGAACGCCATGCCAGTTCTCCGGGACCCTCCCGGAATCCCGAGGGTCTGGCCATGAAGTAGATGCGGCCACCTGCTCTCTGCGGGTGAAAAGACCCCGGGTTCGGGCGTCATCTTGCAGCTTTAGGTGGGACTGTCGCCATCGCCTCTCCCTGGCCTGCAACCTTCGAGGCCCAACGACTCCCTCAGGTTCACCTCGACACGGTCCCTCTGCAGCTCAAGAATATTCTCTGGCTCCCGGCTCTGCTCCCCACCAGCTGGGACCTTGCATAACTCCTTTCCTTTTCGGCAATCGTCATGTATTTTCCTATCTGTTGCAACACACCGCTTTCTGGGTGGCGTTGACCCTTTCCGCAGGGCAGTTTGGGCAAACCTATGGATACCCTTTCTCAGAATTGTGCTTTAAGAGAATAAAATACAAGAGAGGCTTCAAAACACAACCCTTCTATTGAAACAAAGGCTTAATTTGTTCCCTACTCAGGTTCACGGATCCTTGACATGTATCCACAGATACCTGGGGGTCTCCAGAAAGACGGGTGGGAAGCGACTAAAGACAGAAGCTAAGTACAGAGCACAGGACAACACTCGCCATCGATGCCATTATGATCTCCGTTTTACAGGGTGCCAAATGAGGCAAACAGGGAGTAAATAATTTACTCAGGGTCACATAGTAAGAATTTGAGGCCACATTTCCGACTCTTCCCGACTGGAGGCCCCCCACGCTCCGGAACCCTGAGTCTCCCAGCAGCCGAGTGCCATCAGGGCGAACCGTGCACTTTCTCCTAGCGAGCAAAAACAACCCTGGTCAGGAATATAAGACGTCACGGAGACAGTTGACTGGTTATAATCTCCACCTGATTCCAGCTCCACAGAGCCCGACATACAGCAAGGTAACTCCTTGTGCACGGATTAGTTTGGAAATCAAAGTAATTCTAGAATGACTTAAAGTTTACTGGTGTGATCCCTTCATCGAAAAGGAGAGGAGCTGATCCACACCCCGCTCCCCCACAGTGACTTCCCAGAGGTCGCACAGACAATCAGCAAACCAAGTATCCGAAGAGTCCTCTCTCCGCAGTGCTCTCTCCATGGTGCTGCCCGTCGAGGACTCCCATTTCTTCAGGGAATTAGGACATGCTTTTCTCGAAGGAGCCCCGTGAGGTAGGGGGTATCATCAGTATTATTACCCCATTTTACAGACTGAGAAACTGAAACTCAGAAAGGGGAAAGTGAGTGCTTGAGGTCACACAGGTATTCACACCTAGGGAGTCAAATGGAGGTCATAGGATCATAGAGCGACTGCTGGAAAGCACCGCTTCATTTTTCATGTGACTTAACTGCGGATCAGAGAACTTTGGTGACAAGGCCATCCAGGTAATGAGGGGCAGGATCTGACCTAGTCTTCTAAGGCCTGAGGCCGTGTCCGTTCTGTTCACTTCTCTGCCTCTCCTTTCCAGAAATTCCCTGCTTTGGAGCACAAAACCTTTCTCTTATAGCAGCTCTCCAGGTGATAGACTCAGCAGGACAGGGAAAGGGAGACTTTCACCCATAATGTTAGTTGACTGCCCAAATGACTGGCTGAGTCCACTTGTTTTCCTCAAGTTTTTATTAAAGTGTAAACGCAAGCTCAGTTCTTTCCTCAACCCCATGAAATGTCCCAGAGGTAGGGGCAGGGGGGCAGAAGGGGAGATGCCACCCCCTATACACACCGCAACACCCTCAAGGGAGGGGTGGTAATGAATGACAGGGGGTGAGCTTCTGGCATCAGAGGTAGCTGCCCTTTCTAGGGTACTACAAGTCTCTGGCCTTTCTAGGCACCCAGGGACAACGGGCAGACTCCCAGATGGGTGTATATCATCCTGAAAGCCATGGGGGTAGGGGGGAGCAGGGATGAAAGGCAGTTGGATCTTTCAGCATGGAGAGGCCCTGGCTAGGTTCACCAGAGCTGGAAAGTGTGTTTATGTGTCTGTGTGTGTGTGTGTGTGTGTGTGTGTGTGTGTGTGTATGCCTGTGTGTATGATCTAGGACTGGGGAGGCTGGCAGGGAGGGGGACAGGCAGGTTGGTTGAGAGAGGGCAATGGGGTGCTGTGGGCAGGCGGGTCCCGGGATGGCCTGAAGAGGGGCTCATTCTGCTTTGGCTTTGGAACTTGCAGAGGCCCCAGTCCCTTGGAACTTTGAATACCTCCTGCAGAAACAGTGAGAAGAAACATGAAAAAAGAAACATGAGAAGAAAGAGGTGATTTAATTAAGATATGTGATGTACCTACATACACATAGAAATGATAATAAGAGCTGGCAGATTCCTTAGAACAGGGAAGGTCAGAGCTGGAGTGGGTGAGTATGACTCTACTGGAAAGGAAATGGAATATCAGAACTAGGAATATCAGAACTAGGCACAAAATGAGACATAGCTTATCATGACTGGGAGACATACCTGAATGTGGAAAGTCAGAGCAGGTCTTGGAACACAGACTCTCAGAGTTAACCAGAAGGGCCCTTAAAACAGAAAATTTGTGAACTGGGGGAGCCATTGGAACACACCATGTCAAAGGTCAGTGAGATTTCAGAGATTATCACTAACAGTCCCCTCATTTTAAAGATTTGAAGAAGGGACCTGCCTCAGGGTCACGTGGTGAGTCAATGGCAAAACCACGGCTAACCACACTGTTAGTGTCCTGTTTCCCAGCCCCAGCTTGGACCAGGGTCCAGGTGCATTTCCATGCCTGCCACCTAGTGGTTGTAGTTGGAATTGCTGTGAGGAAGAAGGAGGTGTCCACTAGTTCTTTGGGGAAGGGGATGAGTAAGGCTGGGCATGGAATTTGGGACCAAGTGAAGAGATAGAAGGATTTTAGATCCACCTGAAAAAGGCCTTATTACCCTTCCCAGAGCCACGGACACAGCAATATTCACTTAGCCTTGATGTAACACAGCTGGCTGTTCACCAGCCCAACATACTGGTTGATCTGGGTCTAAAGGAGGTGGAGAAAGGGTTATCTTGGGGGTGGAAGGAGATCTTCCCTGTTATCCCAAACAGTCTCTGCAATCCGCCCTCAGGAGCACTCACTGAAGGCCCCCAGCAGTGAATATTTTTGGGAAAGAGAGCTGCTCACTTCCTGCTGACCCTAATTCCACAATGCTCCCAAAGTCTATGAATCGCCCATTCTCCTCCCAGCTATCACTGTCTTCATGGTTCCCAACCCCCAGACCATGGGGAACCCCAAATCAGCATTTCCCTCCTCTCTTTAAAACAATCATATGCAGAATTCTGACGCTGGGTTTGTTTAAGGATATAACCAGTGGGGAACTGATGTACATCTGTCCACTATGCCCCACCTATGTGCTTGTGGGATGGAGTGGGTGGGAAGAGGTAAGGGTGAGTGGAGATAGCCCTTGACGTCAGTTGTCCGTGTTGGTGGTGGTAGTGGTGGTGGTGAGGGAAATTAGCTAAATGAGGGAGACACGGTCAGCTTCAGTGTCCATGGCTGGTATGAAGGTCAGTTAGACCTTAGTTGTCTCATGCAGAAGCGGTGGATGTTTGAAGAAAGGATTCATCTCTCAATAAGTAAGGTTGTTTCTAGTGGGGCTGCCTCAGTGAGCTAAGGGGGCTCTAAATCTATTCTGTTCTCTAAGGTTCATATCAGGTTTAATATTCCCACGTCTGGAAGATTTGAACATCCTAAGTAGTCAACCTGTCCTTGCCTCACTTCATCATTAACACACTACCAGGGTAAACTTCCTAAAGCAGAGCTCTGACCAGGTCACTCCATGGGGTTTAAAACATTCATTGGCTCCCGCAACAAATTCAAACTTTTTTGCCAGGTCTTTGAGGTTTCTCTTCCTCAATCTCACCCACCCCCCATTCCTTCCCTCCCTTTTTATTTAGTTCATAAGATTTACCATCACATGCTGAAGAGTGATGAGATGGAGAAAGTGCGGGATTTGGTGTCAGAGATTTAGGGCTCAAATTCTGATTCCAGTGCATAAACATCTTTGTGAGTTGGGGCATATCCTTCTCTTCCCTTGGCCTCAGTTTCCTCATCTGTTAAAAAGGGAGGATAATACCCAAAGGGTCATAAAAATGGGAAAGGGTTCAACATGTACAAAAATCTTTATAGCAGCTCTCTGTGTGGTGGCCAAAAACTGGAAGTCAAGGGGATGCCCATCAACTGGGGAATGACTGAATAAATTGTGATATATGAATGTTATGGAATAGTATTATGATCTGAGAAATGATGAAGGAATGAGGAAGACTTCAGAGAGACGTGGAAAGACGTATATGAACTGATGCTGAGTGAAAGGAGCAGAACCAGGAGAACTTTGTACACAGCAACAACCACAGTGTGTGAGGAATTTTTCTGCTAGACTTATTACTTCATTGCAATGCAAAGACTTCTAAAATTCCCAATGGATTCCTGAGGCAAAATGCCCTCCACAATCAGAGAATGAACTATGGGATTTGATCACAGAATGAAGCAGAACTTTTTCTTCTGTATTATGTTTTGTTTTCCTTCAAGATTTCTTCCATTCATTTGAAATCATCTACGCAACATGACTGAGGTGAAAATGTATTTAATAGGAATGTACGTGTAGAACCTATATAAAACTGTCTGTTCTCTCAGGGAAGAACGGGGGAGGGAGGGGGACAAATATAGCATTTATGGAAGCGATTGTAAAACAATGAAAACAACTAAAATAATTTTAAAAAATAAAAATAAAGAGAGGGGTTAGACTAGGAATTCCTCTGAGGTCCATTCTAGCTCTAGATCTATGATCCCTATGACCCGTGAGGTCCCCTTCAGCCCTAAATCTGTGATTCATGATCCAAGGACAATGACTGGACCAGTCTCATGGTCTTATCTTGTGTTTCATCGTCTCAATGTCTTTGCTTACTCTGCTTCACTAAGCCTGAAATGGTTTCCATCTCCATCTCTTCCTTCCCTCTAGGCCTAATCTAGAGGTCCTCTACTCCAGGAAGGCCTCCCTGAAATACCTTCCCCATCCCTGTAAAAGTGGTCTCTCTCCTCTCATTTCCCACCTCCACTTTGATGTTGTGTCTGACTCTTTATGACCCCATTTGGGGTTTCCTTGGCAAGAGATACTGGAGAGGTTTGCCATGTCACTCTCTACTCATTTGACAGATAAGGAAACTGAGGTAAACAGGGTGAAGAGACTTCCCCAGGGTCACTCAGCCTGTAAGTGTCTGAGGTCAGAGCTTAATTCAGGAAGGTGTGTCTTCTTGACTCCAGGGCCAGCACTCTATGCACTGTGCCTGGTAGTAACTCACCTTTCACCTTCACCCCTAGCTGAGGTATTTCTATTGGGAAAGGAGGTCTTGGAGAAGTCCAGACCAGTCCCCAATCTCCCTTGGGGAGGGGCGAGGAGAAATAAAGGGAATGATTCCCTTTACCTCAGAGTGGGTCTCCTACTCTATCTTGTCCCTTCAAATCTCATATACTCATCCTCTATTTCATCCAACAAGCACGACAGGGTTCTTTTGATGACCCACGTACTGCCCTTCTCTATTGGGTTTCTTTTTCCTCCACCCCCTAAACCCTAGCCTAGGATGCCCACTTCTCCCCTACCTAGTCCAGAAAATGAGCCAACTCTGTTTGGGGAGAAGTGACAGAGCTGAGGCTTCCGTTCTTTGGGGGAGCTGAATTGGCAGACTCATCCCCTTTACTTCTTTCCTTGAAATGGGTGGTAGTTCTGGGGGCAGAGGGTGCTGGAGGACTGTAACCTCAAGGTACCTGTTCCTATTGAACACTGGGTGATTCGGTTCCCAGGCCTGGGTTTTCCCCATTCATATCCATCTAAGCCCTATCTCTATCCCATACCTCGTCTTAACTCTGGGTACCTAGTATCTCAATCTCCTTGTCACTGGGATGATAAAAAAAGGCTGAATAACCCAGCTCCAGTCTCTGCCTACGCATAGTCCTTTCTCTTGTCTTTCTCCCCTCCTTCTGCAACCTCCACTTCCCCCATCCCATTTCTTTTTTACATTTGCAGATTTCCTCCTTTACAGTTGAGGAAAATGATACTCTGAGACCCTAAGTGATGTCCACAAGGCCTCAGAGTTAGTAAGGATCCCAGAAAAAATTTGAAGCCAGGACTTTCTGTCTCCAAGTCCAGAAGGACCACCTATAATTTAAAACATATACGTATGTTTTTGGAAATTCATTCTGGTGATCTCAAAGTTTCTGTGAGAAGTCAATAGGACAATGAGACAGATCCAGGAGGGATCTCCTTCCCTCCCTCCCCAGGTGAGATCCTCTAGGCCTTAGGAAAGGGCCAAAATTCCTATCAAGCTGCCCTTTCCCCATGCCTCCCTTTCCCCTTTTTCAATCCTGGCATGAGAATTGTTAAAAAATACTAGAAATTTCCATTCTTTAAACATCTAGGAGAATGAGGCCCTATCCTTCCTGTTCTAGGCCCTTCTGCTGCATGGACAACATTCCTCATCAGACCTGTTCCCTCACTAACCACAACTCTCCCCCAAATCTTCGGTCTCAAAAATTTCACCCTTTCCTGATTTCCGAAAGGCATTATATGTATTCTGTATAAATATATATATGTATAAATAATATTATATTATGTTACATGACATGACTTTATAGTATATTATATATTATATCATATCATATCGTATTATATTATATATATACGGTATGTGTGTATGTGTATGCATGTATGCGCCTGTGTCTGGCTCTAATCCTGCCCCCTCCAGACCCACAGACCATGTGGCTGAAGTGAATGCTGGACAATCAGGGTACAGACTAATTTGTCCTTCCCTCCTTCCTTCAGGCCTTCTGCGTGTGTGTGAGTTTTGATTGGGAAGAACTCCCGCCAAGCACATATTCTTGGGGCTCTCCCTGCCATCCCCTTTCCCCCAACTCCCATACCCAATGCTTTATTTGTGATTTTTTGTATTTTGTATCTGACCCCAGGAAGGGATTGGGGCTGGGCTGGTTGGTGTTGGCCTGAGTGGTGCCATTTTGACTCCATCATCCGACAGACAGAGAAAGTGAGGCCCAGGGCAGGGGAACCAAGGTGGCTGAGGTCACAGAGCAGGCACTTGGCTGAAGATGGCACGAGAAGACCAGGGATGGTTGGTGCAGTTGAAGGGAAAAGTGAGGAGACGAGAAGAAGGTGTGGATATCCAGGTTTGGGCAAAAAGGGAGAGGCAAGGGCCGCCCGGAAGGTGGAATTGAACCACTCTGTCGCTAGACAGCTACAGGTTTGAAGCCTGCACCCCAGACCACTGAGGGTCATCCGGGCGAAAGTCGGGGTTCTCTTAAAGCCTATATGGAACCTACAGACCGAAAAATATTTTCAATAGGGTGGCAAATGTTTTCTGAGTATTTACTGTCACATTTTACTGCAATATAAGAAACTTATGGATGTCTATTTGCTGCTAAATGGTTTTTTTCTCTGCTCCCTGGGAAGGTATGAAAAAAGCCAGTTTTCACAACCTCCCCTCCTTTGAATAGCGCGGAGGCTTCTGGGAGAGACTGGCCTACAGGTGTATGCCAGGCGTTGGAGAGCTAGTCAGCCTCACGCCCCGCGCTGAAGGTGGCAAGGGGGCGGGGCCAGGGTGGCTCCTCCCACACACCCCGCTGCCCTCAGAGCCTCTCCCTCCGCCACCTCCCCCGCCAGACTTTCCCTCCAAGCCGAGGTTGCAAAGGCCCCGAGGAATGCTCGGGATGTTGGAGACAGGCCCTGAGAACTCAGCTGGCCCACCCCACCTCACTTTACAGACCGGGAAACTGAGGCCCAGACTGAGATGTATCCACAGATCTCTGGGGGGTCTCCAGAACCACGGGTGGGAAGGGACTAAGCGCAGAAGCTAAGTACGGACCACAGAAAAACACTCCCCATCGATGCTATTATAATCTCCGTTTCACCGGGGGGAAACGGAGACCAACAGGGTGAAGAGACTTGCCCAGGGTCACCCAGCCTGGAAGTGTCTGAGGTCAGAGCTTCACTCAGGAACGTGTGTCTTCCTGACTCCAGGACCAGCACTCTCTGCACTGTGCCTGGTAGTGACTCACCTTTCACCCTCACGCCTAGCTGAGGTTTTTATACTGCGAAAGGAGGTCTTGGAGAAGGGTAGGCACAGTTCAGCCCAGTCCCCAATCTCCCCTGGGGAGGGGCGAGGAGAAATGAAAGGAATGTTTCTCTTTACCCCAGAGTGGCTCTCCTATCCTATCCTGTCCCTTCAAAGCTGATATAGTCTTCCTCTGTTTCAGCCAACAAGCAAGGCAGAGTTCTTTAGATGACCTATGTACTGCCCTTCTCTATTGGGTTTCTTTTGCCTCCACCCCCTAAACTCCCAGCCGAGGATGCCAACTTCTTCCCTCTCTCGACCAGAAAATGGGCCAACTCTCTTTCGGGAGAAGTTACACAGCTGAGGCTTCCGACCTTGGTGGGAACCGAATTGGCGGATTCACCCTTTCTACTTCTTTGCTTAAAATTGGTGGTAGTTTTGGGGGCACGGGAAGTTGGAAGACAGTAATCTCAAAGCACCCATTGCTACTGAAAGGTAGGAGATTCAGTGCCCAGCCCTGGGTTTTCCCCATTCGTATCCATCTAAGCCCTATCTCTATTCCATACCTCTTCTTCTTAAGTCTGGGCCCCTGATACCTCAACTTATTTGTCACTGGGATGATATCAAAGGGCTGCATATCCAGTTCCAGTATCTGCCTGCCCATGGTCCTTTCTCTTTCCCTTCTCCCCTCCTTCTGCAACCCCCACCTCCCCCATCTAATTGTTTTTTGTTTTTACATTTGCAGATTTCCTCATTTACAGTTGAGGTAAATGAGACTTTGAGACAGGAAGTGATTTGTACAAGGGCTCAGAGTAAGTGTTCCAGGAAAGATTTGAAGCCAGGACTTTCCGTCTCCAAGTCCAGAGGGACCACCTATGATTTGAAATATGTATATGTCTTTTTGGAAATCGGTGGCGGTGATCTCAAAGTATCCGTGAGAGGTCAATAGGACAATGAGACAGATCCAGGAGGGATCCCCCTTTGCTCCCTCCCCAAGTCAGATCCTCCAGGTCTTAGGAAAGGGCCAAAAATGCACTCAGGCTGCCCTTTCCCCATGCCTTCCTTTGCCCTTTTGCCTCATGCCCTGACATTGCTAAGGTCACACTGCAGGCACTCGGTTGAAGATAGCACGAGGAGAACAGGGATGGTTGGTATAGTTGGAGGGAAAAGTGAGGAGACGAGTGGAAGGTGTGGATACGCACATTTCGGCAAAAATAAAGAGGCAGGGGCCGCCCGGAAGGTGGAATTGAACCACTCTGTCGCTAGACAGCTACAGGTTTGAAGCCTGCACCCCAGACCACTGAGGGTCATCCGGGCGAAAAGCGAGGTCCTCTTAAAGCCTATATGAAGCCTACAAAGCAAAATATGTTTTGAATACGGTATGGAATCTTGCCTGAGTATTTAGAGTATAGATTTCGTGCAATATCAGAAATTTCTGGAACCCTATTTGCCATCAAACGGTTTTTCGTCTGCTTCCTGGGAAGGTACGAAAAAAGCCAGTACCGAAAAGACTCCCCTCGTTTGCATGGCGCTGCGGATTCTGGGAGAGACTCCCCAGCAGGAGTGTGCCCGGCGTTAGAGGGCTCCGTCCGGTTCCCGCCCCGGGCTGCAGGTGAGACGGGGCGGGGCGAGAGCTGCTCCTCCCACACATCCTGCTGCCCTCAGAGTTACCTTCCAAACCAAGGTTGGAATGACCCCGAGGAGTGCCCGGGATGTCGTAGACAGGCCCTGAGAGCTCAGCTGGACCACCCCACCTCTCTTTACAGGCGGGGAAACTGTGGCCCAGAGAGGGGCAGCTACTGGGCCAAGGTCACCCCGCGGTACCCTGGGCGTGCACTGTCACCCTGTGGAGCAGCGACCGCAGCAGCACATCTGGACCACTCACAAGCACATCCGCCCTCTGGGAACGCCATGCCAGTTCTCCGGGACCCTCCCGGAATCCCGAGGGTCTGGCCATGAAGTAGACGCGGCCCCCTGCGGTCTGTGCACCTGCTCTCCTGGGGTGAAAAGAGCGGGGTTCGGGCGACATCTTGCGGCTTTAGATGGGACTGTCGCCATCGCCACTCCCTGGTCTGCAACCTTCGTGGCCACCTCAGGTTCACCTCCACGCGGTCCCTCTGCAGCTCAAGAACATTCTCTAGCTCCCTACCCTGCGCTGCCGGCTCTGCTCCCCACCAGCTGTGACCTTGCATAACCCCTCTCCTTTTCTGGAATCTCAATGTATTTTCCTGTCTGTTGGTACACACACCTTTCTGGGTGGGTTTGACGCTTTCTGAAGGGCAGCCAGGGGAAACCTATGGATACCTTTTCTCAGAATTGTGCTTTAAGTGAATAAAATACAAGAGAGGCTTGAAAATGCAACCACTTCTATTGAAATAAAGGCGTAACTTTTTCCCTATTCAGGTTCACGCATCCTTGAGATGTATCCACAGATATCTGGGAGTCTCCAGAAAGACAGGTGGGAAGCGACTAAAGACAGAAACTAAGTACAGAACACAGGACAACACTCCCCATCAAAGCTATTATGATCTCCGTTTCACAGGGGGGAAACTGAGGCAAACAGGGACTAAAAAATTGACTCAGGGTCACATAGTAAGAATTTGAGGCCAGATTTCGACTGCAGGCCCCCCAGGCTCCCGACCCCTGAGTCTCCCAGTTGCCTAGTGCCATCAGGGAGAACCGTGTGCTTTCTCCTAGGGAGCAAAAACAGCCCTGGTCAGGAACATCAGACCTCAGGGAGACAGTTGACTGGTTACAGTCTCCACCTGATTCCAACTCCACAGAGCCCGACAGACAGCAAGAGAACTCCTTGTGCACGGATTAGTTTGGAAATCAAAGTAATTCTAGAATGACTCAGAGTCTGCTGGTCTAATCCTTTTACTGAAAAGGCAAGGAGCTCATCCACACCCCGCCACTCCCAATGACTTGATGGGGGTCACAAAGCCAATCAGGAAACCAAGAATCAGAAGGGTCCTCCTTCCCCAGTACTGTCTCCATGGTATTGCCTGTCGAGGAATCCCATTTCTTCAGGGTCGATTCTCTCTCAACCTATTTCTCACTGGGATGATACAAAAAGGCTGCATGCCCAACTCCAGTCTCTGCCTGACCAAAGTCCTTTCTCTTCCCCTTCTCCCCACCTTCCGCAACACCCACTGCCCCCAAGTAATATTTTTTTTTTACATTTGCAGATTTCCTCATTTACAGTTGAGGAAAATGAGACTCTGAGACAGCAAGTGATTTGCACAAGGGTACAGAGCTAGTAAGTGTCCCAGGAAAGATTTGAACCGAGGACTTCTGTCTCCAAGTCCAGAAGGACCGCCTATGATTTACAACATATATATATATATTTTTGGAAATTCGTTCTGGTGATCTCAAAGCGTCTGTGAGAAGTAAATAGGAAAATGAAAGATATCCAGGAGAGATCTCCTTCCCTCTCTCCTCAGGTGAGATCCTCTAGGCCTTAGGAAAGGGCCAAAAATCAAATCAGGCTGCCATTTCCCCATGCCTCCCTTTGCCCTTTTGCCTCATGCCCTGAAAATTGTTAAAAACTTGCCGGAGGTCACAAAGTCAATCAGCAAACCAAGAATCCAAAGTGTCCTCCCTCCCCAGTGCTCTCTCCATGGTGCTGCCCGTCGAAGTCTCCCATTTCTTCAGGGAATTAGGACATGCTTTTCTCGAAGCAGCCCTGGGAAGTAGGGCATATCACCAGTATTATTACCCCATTTTACAGACTGAGAAACTGAAACTCAGAAAGGGGAAAGTGAGTGCTTGAGGTCACACAGTTTTGGAGACCTAGGGAGTCATATGGAGGTCACAGGATCATAGAGCAGCTGCTGGAAGGCACCCCTTCATTTTTCATGTGACTCAACTGAGGATCCAAGAACTTTGGTGACAAGGCCATCAACGTAATGAGAGGCATGATCTGAACCTAGATCGTCTAAGACCTAGGGAGTCAAATGGAGGTCATAGGATCATAGAGCGACTGCTGGAAGGCACCCCTTCATTTTTCATGTGACTCAGCTGAGGATCAGAGAACTTTGGTGACAAGGCCATCAACGTAATGAGAGGCATGATCTGAACCTAGATCCTCTAAGACCTAAGGCCATGTCCCTTCTATTCAGTTCTCTGCCTCTCCTTTCCAGAAATTCCCTCCTTTAGAGCACAGTGCCTCTTTCTTATAGCAGCTCTCCAGGTCAATGACTCAGCAGGACAGGAAAAGGAAGACTTTGACCCATAATGTTTGTTGACTGTCCAAATGCCTAGCTGAGTCCATTTGTGTTCCACAAGTTTTTATTAAAGTGTAAACCCAAGCTCAGTTCTTTCCTTAACCCCATGAAATGTCCCAGGGGTAGGGGCAGGGGGGCAGAAGGGGAGATGCCACCCCCTATACACACCACAACACCCTCAAGGGAGGGGTGGTAAAGAATGATAGGGTGTGAGCTCCTGGCATCAGAGGTAGATGCCCTGTCTAGGGTACTATATGTCTCTGCCCTTCTTGGCACCCAGGGACCATGGGCAGACTCCCGGATGGATGCATAGCATCCTGAAGGCTATGAGGGCTAGGGGGGGGAGCAAGGATGAAAGAGAGTTCTGTCTTTGAGCATGGTGAGGCCTTGGCTAGGTTCACCAGAGCTGGAAGGTGTGTGTGTGTGTGTGTGTGTGTGTGTGTGTGTGTGTGTGTGTGTGTGTGTGTGTGTGTATGATCCAGGACTGGGGATGCTGGCAGGGAAGGGGGTAGGCAGGGTAGTTGAGAGAGGGCAATGGGGTGCTGTGGGGTCCCAGGATGGCCTGTAGAGGGGCTCATTCTGCTTTGGCTTTGGAACTTGCAGAGGCCCCAGTCCCTCAGAACTTTCAATAGATCGAGCAGAAACAGTGGAGAACATGAGAAGAAAGAGGAGATTTATTTAGGATATGTGATGTACATACATACACATAGATATTAGAATCAGAGCTGGCAGATTCCTTAGAACAGGGAATGTCAGAGCTGGGGTGAGTGAGGATGACCCTACTGGAAAGGAAATGGGATGTCAGAAATAGGTACATTATGAAAAATGAGATATAGCTTATCATGGCTGGGAGAGACTCCTGAATGTGGAAAGTCAGAGCAGGTCTTGGAACACAGATTATCAGAGTTAACCAGAAGGGCCCTTAAAACAGAAAATATATGAGCTGTAGGAGGCATTGGAACACACAACGTTAGGGGTCAGTGAGATTTCAGAGAAGATCCCCTCATTTTAAAGATGAGAAGAAGGGACTTGCCTCAAGGTCACGTGGTGAGTCAATGGCAAAACCCTGGCTCATGACACTGCTAGTGTCCTATTTCCCAGCCCCACCTTGGACCAGGGTCACGGTGCATTTCCATTCTTGCCACTTAGTGGTTGTAATTGGAATTGCAGTGGGGCAGCAGGAGGTGTCCACTAGTTCTTTGGGGAAGGGGATGAGTAAGGATGGGGATGAAATCTGGGACCAAGTGAAGAAAGAGTAGGCTTTTGGATCCATTCAAAAGGCCTCATTGCCCTTCCCAGAGCCACGGACACACCAATATTCACTTAGCCTTGATATACCTCAGCTGACTGTTCACCAGCCCAACATACTGGTCAATGTGGGCCTAAAGGAGGTGGAGAAAGGGTTATCTTGGGGGTAGAAGGAGAACTTCCCTCTTATCCAAAGGAGTCTCTCCAGTCCGCCTTGACAAGCACTCACTGAAGGCCCCCAGCAGTGAATATTTTTGGGAAAGAGAGCTGCTCACTTCCTGCTGACCCTAATTCCACAATGTTCCCAAAGTCTATGAATTCCCCATTGTCCTCCCAGCTATCAGCATCTTCATGCATCCCAACCCCCAAACCATGGCATACCCCAATCCAGGATTTCCTTCCTCTCTTTAAAACAATCATATGCAGAATTCTGGAGCTGGGTTTGTTTTAGGATATAACCAGTGGGGAACTGATGTACATCTGTCCACTATGCCCCATCTATGTGCTTGTGGGATGGAGTGAGTGGGAAGAGGTAAGGGTAAGTGGAGATAGTCCTGGATGTCAGTTGTCCCTGGTGGTGGTGGTGGTGGTGGTGAAGGAAATTATCTAAATGATGGAAACAAGGTCATCTTCAGTGTCCGTGGCTGGTATGAAGGTCAGTTAGACCTTAGTTGTCTCATGCAGTAGTGGTGGATGTTTGAAGAAAGGATTCTTCAGTCAGCAAGTAAGGCTGTTTCTAGTGGGGCTGCCTCAGTGAACTAAGGAGACTCTAAATCTATTCTATTCTCTAAGGTTCATGACAGCTTTAATATTCCCAGGTCTAGAAGATTTGAACATCCTAACTAGTCAACCTGTCCTTGCCTCACTTCATTGTTCACACACTACCAGGGTAAACTTCCTAAAGCAGAGCGCTGATCAGGTCACTCCATAAGGTTTAAAACATTTGTGGGCTCCCGCAACAAATTCAAACTTTTTTGCCAGGTCTTTGAGGCATTCTCTTCTCAATCTCACACCCACCATTCTTTCCTTTCTCTTTCTTTCACATACTGAAGTATGATGAGGTGCAAAAAGTGCTGGATTTGGTGTCAGCGATTCTGGGCTCAAATTCTGATTCCAGTGCTTAACCAGCTATGTGAGTTGGGGCATATCTTTCTCTTCCTTTGGCCTCATTTTCCTCATCTGTTAAATAGGGGGTTAATCTCCAAGAGATCATAAAAATAGGAAAGGGTCCCACATGTACAAAATATTTATAGCAGCTCTCTTTGTGGTGGCCCAAAACTGGAAATCAAGGGGATGCCCATCAATTGGGGAATGGCTGAATAAATTGTGATATATGAATGTAATGGAATAATATTACAATTTGAGAAATAATGAACAGGAAGACTTCAGAGAGAACTGGAAAGACTTATATGAACTGATGCTGAGTGAAAGGAGCAGAACCAGGAGAACTGTGTACACAGCAACAACCACAGTGTGCGAGAAATTTTTCTGCTAGACTTATTACTTCATTGCAATGCGAGGACTTAAAAAAATTCCCAATAGATTCCTGAGGCAAAATGCCTTCCACATTCAGAGAAACAAGTATGGGATTTGATCACAGAATGAACAAGAGCATTTTCTTCTCTATTATGTTTTGTTTTGTTTTATGATTTCTCCCATTCAATTGAATTCTTCTATGTCACATGACTAAGGTGAAAATGTATTTAATAGGAATGTATGTGTAGAACCTATATTAAATTGTATGCTCTCTCAGGAAGGGAAAGGGGAGTGAGGGGGAAAAATCTAAGATACATGAAAGTGATTGTAGAACAGTGAAAACAAATAAAACCATTTTTAAAAATAAAAATAAAAAAAGGGGTTAGACTAGGCATTCTTCTCAGATCCATTCTAGCTGTAGATCTATGATCCCTATGACTTGTGAGGTCCCCTTCAGCCTAAATCTGTGATCCCTGATTCAAGGAAAATGATTGGACCAGTCCCACCAGTCTTTCACCATCTCGATGTCTTTCCTTACACTGCTTCACTAAGCCTGAAATGGTTTCGATTTCCACCCCTTGTTTCCTTCTAGGCCTAACCTAGAGGCCCTCTCCTCCAGGAAGGCCTCCCTGAAATACCTTCCCCATCCCTCCAAAAATGATCTCTCTCCTTTTATTTCTCACCTCCACTTGGATGACGTGTTTGAATCTTTATGACCCCATTTGGGGTTTTCTTGGCAAGAGATACTGGAGAGGTTTGCCATTTCCTTCTCCAACTCATTTGACAGATAAGGAAACTGAGGCAAACAGGGTGAAGCGACTTGCCCAGGGTCACCCCTCATGTAAGTGTGGGAGACCAGAGCTTCACTCAGGAAGGTGAGTCTTCCTGACTCCAGGGCCAACTTTCTATGCACTGTGCCTGGTAGTGACTCACCTTTCATCCTCATCCCTAGCTGAGGTATTTATACTGGAAAAGGAGGTCTTGGAGCAGGGTAGGCACAGTCCAGCCCAGTCCCCAATCTCCCTTGGGGAGGGGGGAGGAGAAATGAAGGGAATGTTTCCCTTTACCCCAGAGTGGGTCTCCTATCCTATCCTGTCCCTTCAAAGCTAATATACTCTTCCTCTGTTTCATCCAAGAAGCAAGACAGAGTTCTTTAGATGACCTATGTCCTGCCCTTCTCTGTTGGGTTTCTTTTTCCTCCACCCCCTAAACCCCCAACCTAGGATGTCAACTTCTCCCCTATCTCGTCCAGAAAATGAACCAGATATCTTTGGGGAGAAGTTACACTGCTGAGGCTTCTGCCCTTTGGGGTAACCGAATTGGCAGACTTACGCCTTCTACTGCGTTGCTTAAAATTAGTGGTAGCTTTGGGGGGAGGAGATGTTGGAAGACAGTAATCTCAAAGCACCCATTGCTATTGAAAGCTAGGTGATTCAGTGTCCAGCCTGGGTTTTCCCCATTCATATCCATCTAAGCCGTAACTCTATCCCATACCTCATCTTCTTAAATCTGGAGACCTTATATCTCAACCTATTTGTCACTGGGATGATATAAAAAGGCTAGATACCCAACTCCATTCTCTGCCTGCCCATGGTCCTTTCTCTTCCCCTTCTCCCCTCCTTCTGCAACCCCCACCTCCCCCATCTAATTGTTTTTTTGTTTTTACATTTGCAGATTTCCTCATTTACAGTTGAGGCAAATGATAACTCTGAGACAGTAAGTGATTTCCAGGGGCTCAGAGTAAGTGTTCCAGGAAAGATTTGAAGCCAGGACTTTCTGTCTCCAAGTCCAGAGGGACCACCTATGATTTAAAATACGTATATGTCTTTTTGGAAATCAGTCGTGGTGATCTCAAAGTATCCGTGAGAGGTCAATAGGACAATGAGACAGATCCAGGAGGGATCCCCCTTTGCTCCCTCCCCAAGTCAGATCCTCCAGGCCTTAGGAAGGGGCCAAAAATCCCATCAGGCTGCCCTTTCCCCATGTCTTCCTTTGCCCTTTTGTCTCATGCCCTGAGATTGCTAAGGTCACACTGAAGGCGCTTGGCTGAAGATGGCACGAGGAGACCAGGGATGGTTGGTGTGGTTGGATGGAAAAGTAAGGAGACAAGAGGAAGGTGTGGATACCTAGGTTTGGGCAAAAAGGGAGAGGCAAGGGCCGCCCGGAAGGTGGAATTGAACCACTCTGTCGCTAGACAGCTACAGGTTTGAAGCCTGCACCCCAGACCACTGAGGGTCATCCGGGCGGAAACAATGGCTCTGTGAAAAGGTATATGAAGTAGCATAATGTCATCATATTAAGATGAAGGTGCGAAATGTTTTATGGCGATTGAACATAAAATTTCAGTGGTCTATAACTTAATTCCAACACTTAATTTTTCTCCAAATATTTTTTCCGCTGCTTCCTGAGAGAGTGAGAAAAACAGCCAGTACCGTAAAGCATCTCCTCATTTGCATAGCGTGGAGAATTCTGGGAGATACTCTCCAACAGGAGTGTGCCAGGCGTTAGAGGTCTCCCTCCCTGCTGCCCAGGGATGCCGGTGAAACGGGGGCGGGGCGAGGGTTGCTCCTCCCACACACCCTGCTGCCCTCAGAGCCTCCCCCTCCCTCCAGGGGTTTCCTTCCAAGCCAAGGTTGCAAAGGCCCCGAGGAGTGCCCGGGATGTTGTAGACAGGCCCGACAGCTCAGCTGGACCACCCCACCCCACCTCACTTCACAGACGGGGAAACTGAGGCTCAGAGAGGGGCAGCCACTGGCCCAAGGTCACCCCGCGGTGCCCAGGGCGTGCACTGTCACCCTGTGGAGCAGCGGATCTGGACCATTCACAAGCGCATCCGCCCTCTGGGAACGCCAAGCCAGTTCTCCGGGACCCTCCCAGAAGCCCGAGGGTCCGGGCATGAAGTAGACGCGGCCCCCTGCGGTCTGTGCACCTGCTCTCCCGGGGTGAAAAGAGCGGGGTTCGGGCGACATCTTGCGGCTTTAGATGGGACTGTCGCCATCGCCACTCCCTGGTCTGCAACCTTCGTGGCCACCTCAGGTTCACCTCCACGCGGTCCCTCTGCAGCTCAAGAACATTCTCTGGCTCCCTACCCTGCGCTGCCGGCTCTGCTCCCCACCAGCTGTGACCTTGCATAACCCCTCTCCTTTTCTGGAATCTCAATGTGTTTTCCTGTGTGTTGGAACACACACCTTTCTGGGTGGGTTTGACCCTTTCTGCAGGGCAGTCCGGGCAAAACTATGGATACCTTTTCTCAGAATTGTGCTTTCAGCGAATAAAATACAAGAGAGGCTTGAAAACGCAACCTCTTCTATTGAAACCAAGGCGTAGCTATTTCCCTGTTTAGGTTCACGGATTCTTGACATGTATCCACAGATATCTGGGGGTCTCCAGAAAGACGGGTGGGAAGCGACTAAAGACAGAAACTAAGTACAGAGCACAGGACAACACTCCCCATAGATGCCATTATAATCTCCATTTAGCTGGGGGGAAACTGAGGCAAACAGGGACGAAATAATTTACTCAGGGTCACAAAGTAACAATCTGAGGCCACATTTCCGACTCTTCCAGACTGCAGGCCCCCCAGGCCCCCGACCCCTGAGTCTCCCAGCAGCCTAGTGACATCGGGGCGAACCGTGTGCTTTCTCCTAGGGAACAAAAACAACCCTGGTCAGGAATATAAGACCTCAGGGAGACAGTTGACTGGTTATAATCTCCACCTGATTCCAACTCCACAGAGCCCGACAGACAGCAAGGTAACTCCTTGTGCACGGATTAGTTTGGAAATCAAAGTAATTCTAGAATGACTTAAAGTCCACTGGTCTAATCCCTTTATTGCAAAGGAGAGGAGCTGATCCACACCCTGGTCCCCCCACACTCCAAAGAGTTCCCCGAGGTCACACAATCTCCAAATCTGAAGTGTCCTCCCTCCCTAGTGCTCTCTCCATGGTGCTGCCCGTCGAGGTCTCCCATTTCTTCAGGGAATTAGGACATGCTTTTGTCGAAGCAGCCCTGGGAGGTAGGGCGTATCATCAGTATTATTACGGCATTTTACAGATTAGGAAACTGAAACTCAGAAAGGAGAAAGTGAGTTGCTTGAGGTCACACAGTTTTGGAGACCTAGGGAGTCATATGGAGGTCACAGGATCATAGAGCAGCTGCTGGAAGGCACCCCTTCATTGTTCATGTGACTCAACTGAGGATCAGAGAACTTTGGTGACAAGGCCATCAACGTAATGAGAGGCATGATCTGAACCTAGATCGTCTAAGACCTATCGAGTCAAATGGAGGTCATACGATCATAGAGCGACTGCTGGAAGGCACTCCTTCATTTTTCATGTGACTTAACTGGGGATCAGAGAACTTTGGTGACAAGCCCATCCAGGTAATGAGGGGCAGGATGTGAACCTAGTCCTCTAAGGCCTGAGGCCATGTCCGTTCTGTTCAGTTCCCTGCCTCTCCTTTCCAGAAATTCCCTCCTTTAGAGCACAAAGCCTTTCTCTTATAGCAGCTCTCCAGGTCACTGACTCAGCAGGACAGGGAAAGGGAGACTTTGACCCATAATGTTTGTTGACTGCGGAAATGACTAGCTGAGTCCACTTGTTTTCCACAAGTTTTTATTAAAGTGTAAACCCAAGCTCAGTTCTTTCCTCAACCCCATGAAATGCCCCAGAGGTAGGGGCAGGGGGGCAGAAGGGGAGATGCCACCCCCTATACACACCACAACACCCTCAGGTGAGGGGTGATAGGGAGCAACAGGGTTGAGCTCCTGGCATCAGGGGCAGCTGCCCTGTCTAGGGTACTACAAGTCTCTGGCCTTTCTAGGCACCCAGGGACAACGGGCAGACTCCCAGATGGGTGCATATCATCCTGAAGGCCATGGGGTGTAAGGGGGAGCAGGGATGAAAGGGAGTTGGGTCTTTGAGCATGGAGAGGCCCTGGCTAAGTTCACCAGAGCTGGAAGGTGTGTGTGTGTGTGTGTGTGTGTGTGTGTGTGTGTGTGTGTGTGTGTGTTTGTGTGTGTATGTATGTATGTGTTTGTGTGTGTATGCCTGTGCCTATGATCCAGGACTGGGGATGCTGGCAGGGAGGGGGGCAGGCAGGGTAGTTGAGAGAGGGCACTGGGGTGCTGTGGGCAGGTGGGTCCCGGGATGGCCTGAAGAGGGGCTTATTCCGCTTTGGCTTTGGAACTTGCAGAGGCCCCAGTCCCTGGGATCTTTGAATAGATCCTGCAGAAACAGTGGAGAACATGAGAAGCAAGAGATTTCATTAGGATATGTGATATACATACATACCCATAGATATTATAATCAGAGCTGGCAGATTCCTTAGAACAGGGAATGTCAGAGGTGGGGTGGGTGAGTATGACCCTACTGGAAAGAAAATGGGATGTCAGAACTAGGTGGATCATGAAAAATGAGACATAGCTTATCATGGCTGGGAGATACTCCTGAATGTGGAAAGTCAGAGCAGGAAGGGGTCTTGGAACACAGACTATCAGAGTTAACCAGAAGGGCCTTTAAAACAAAAAATATGGGAGCTGGGGGAGGCATTGGAACATACAATATCAGGGGTCAGTGAGATTTCAGAGATTATCACTTCCAGTCCCCTCATTTTAAAGATTTGAAGAAGGGACTTGCCTCAAGGTCACATGGTGAGTCAATGGCAAAACTATGGCTAACTACACTGCTAGTGTCCTGTTTCCCAGCCCCAGCTTGGAGCAGGGTCCAGGTGCATTTCCATTCCTGCCACTCAGTGGTTGTAGTTGGAATTGCAGTGGGGAAACAGGAGGTGTCCACCAGTTCTTTGGGGAAAGGGATGAGTAAGGATGGGGATGGAATTTGGGACCAAGTGAAGAGAGAGAAAGCTTTTGGATCCACCCAAAAGGCCTCATTGCCCTTCCCAGAGTCACAGACACACCAATACTCACTTAGCCTTAATGTAACTCAGCTGACTGTTCACCAGCCCAACATACTGGTCGATCTGGGCCTAAAGGAGGTGGAGAAAGGGTTATCTTGGGGGTGGAAAGAGAAGTTCCCTTTTACCCCAAGGAGTCTCTCCAATCCACCTTCACAAGCACTCACTGAAGGCCCCCAGCAGTGAATATTTTTGGGAAAGAGAGCTGCTCACTTCCTGCTGACCCTAATTCCACAATGTTCCCAAAGTCTATGAATCCCCTATTCTCCTTCCAGCTATTTGGGTCTTCATGCATCCCAACCCCCAAACCATGGCATACCCCAATCCAGGATTTCCTTCCTCTCTTTAAAACAATTATATGCAAAATTCTGGAGCTGGGTTTGTTTTAGGATATAACCACTGGGGAACTGATATACATCTGTCCACTATGCCCCAGCTATGTGCTTGTGGGATGGAGTGGGTCGGGAGAGGTAAAGGTGAGTGGAGATAGCCCTGGACGTCAGTTGTCCCTGGTGGTGGTGGTAGTGGTGAGGGAAATTATCTAAATGATGCAGACAAGGTCATCTTCAGTGTCTGTGGCTGGTATGAAGGTCAGTTGGACCTTATTTATCTCATGCAGTAGTGGTGGATGTTTGAAGAAAGGATTCTTCAGTCAGCAAGTAAGGCTGTTTCTAGTGGGGCTGCCTCAGTGAGCTAAGGGGGCTCTAAATCTATTCTATTCTCTAAGGTCCATATCAGCTTTAATATTCCCAGGTCTGGAAGATTTGAACATCCTAACTAGTCAACCTGTCCTTGCCTCACTTCATCATTCACACACTACCAGGGTCAATTTCCAATACCAGAGCTCTAACGAGGTCATTCCATGGGGTTTAAAACATTTGTGGGCTCCCCCAACAAATTCACACTTTTTTGCCAGATCTTTGAGTCTTTGTCTCCTTAATCTCACACCCACCACTCTTTTCTTTCTCTTTCCATCACATACTGAAGAGTGTTGTGGTGGAGAAAGTGCTGGCTTTGGTGTCAGAGATTCTGATTGCAGTGCTTAATCAGTTTTGTGAGTTGGGGCATATCTTTCTCTTTCCTTGGCCTCAGTTTCCTCATCTGTTAAAAAGGGAGGTTAATCCCCAAAAGATCATAAAAATGGGAAAGGGTCCAACATGTACAAAAATATTTATAGCAGATCTCTTTGTGGTGGCCCAAAACTGGAAATCAAGGGGATGCACATCAATTGGGGAATGGCTGAATATATTGTGATATATGAATGTAATGGAGTACTATTGTGCTATAAGAAAGGATGAACTGGAAGACTTCAGAGACACCTGAAAAGACTTATGTGAACTGATGCTGAGTGAAAGGACCAGAACCAGGAGAAATTTGTACACAGCAACAACCACAGTGTGTGAGGAATTTTTCTGGCAGACTTATTACTTACTTCATTGCAATGCAAGGACTTAAAAAAATTCCCAGTCGATTCCTGAGGCAAATTGCCTTCCACATTCAGAGAAACAACTATGGGATTTGATCACAGAATGAAGCAGACCATTTTCTTCTGTATTATGCTTTGTTTTCTTTCATGATTTCTCCTATTCATCTGAATTCATCTATGCAACATGACTGAGGTGAAAATGTATTCAATAGGAATGTATGTGTAGAACCTATATTAAATTGTATGCTGTCTCAGGAATGGAGAGGGGAATGAGGGGGAAAAAATCTAAGATATATGGAAGTGATTGTAGAACCCTGAAAACAAATAAAATAATTTTTAAAAAATAAAAATAAAAGGGGGGTTACACTAGACATCACTCTGAGGTCCATTCTAGCTCTAGATCTATGATCCCTATGACCTGTGAGGTCCCCTTTAGCCCTAAATCTGTGATCCCTGATCCAAGGACAATGATTGGACCAGTCCCACCTTCTCATCCTGTCTTTTGCCATCTCGATGTCTTTGTTTACACTGCTTCCCTAAGCCTGAAATGGTTTCGATCTCCACCTCTTGCTTCCTTCTAGGCCTAACCTAGAGGTCCTCTCCTCCAGGAAGGCCTCCCTGAAATCCCTTCCCCACCCCTGTAAAAGTAGTCTCTCTCCTCTCATTTCTCACCTCCACTTTCATGTTGTATCTGACTCTTTATGACCCCATTTGGGGTTTCCTTGGCAAGAGATACTGGACAGGTTTGCCATTGTCTTCTCCAACTCATTTGACAGATAAGGAAACTGAGGCAAACAGGGTGAAGCGACTTGCCTGGGGTCACCAGCCTGTAAGCGTCTGAGGCCAGAGTTTATCTCAGGAAGGTGAGTCTTTCTGACTCCAGGGCCAGCACTCTAGGCACTTTGGTGCCACCTCGTGGTCATTTGTCTGGATTTTCCCTTTGCTCTGAATTGTCTGTCATTTTTACTATGTTCATAATGTACAAGTCTCACCTGGAATCTTTCCTCCTTCAATTAGCTCCTCCTTGAGAGGAGGAACTGAGTCTCATTTCATCTTTGTATCCTCGGTGCCTAGCACAGGTTCTCCACATACAGCAGAGCCCTACCGAAGGTCTGCTGCGTTAAATTGGGCAGTGAACGCCAAGAACTCTGCATCTGTACTCATGAAGCCTGGGTTTCAGTTCTGGTTATATTACTAGCACTGGGGAAGGGAAAGATAAGCATTTGTTTGGTGCCTACTATGTGCCAAACACTTTACAAATAGTATCTCATTTGATCCTCACTACAACCCTGTTGTTAACCCCATTTTACAGCGGAGGAAACAGTCAAACAAAGGTTATGTGACTTCCTTAGGGTCACACAGCTAGTAAGTGACTGAGGTTGGATTTAAATTCAGATCTTCCTGACTCCAGGTGCCATACTCTACCCACTGCTCTATCTGGGACGTTGGAGGAAAAGTTTGACCTCTTTAAGACTCATTTGCCCTTTTTGTCAAATTAAGGGAATGGACAAAAGAACTTTAGACTAGGATCGTGGATTTATCTTCTTAAAGCTCAATTCTGACCATGCTACTCCTTCATTCAATAAACATCAGTAGCTCCCTATTATTTTCAAAATCAAATATAAAATACCCTTGCTTTCTAAGTCTTCCATAGCCTGGTCCCTTCTGACCACTTCAGCCTTCTTATTTTAGACACACAATCTGTGTTCCAGTGACATTGGCTTCCTTATTTTTTCTTGAACCCAGACACTCCATCTACTGAAGCTGGGCAGTTCCCCTGGAAGTCCCCCATGTCTGAGGTGTTCTCCCTCCTCACCTCTGCCTTGTGGTTTCCCTGGCTCCCCCCAAGTCTCCCCGCAAGTTACACCTCTGTAAGAAAACATTCCCAGTCCTCCTTCATCTTATTGCCACCTTCTGTTCATTAGCTCTCATTTATACTGTATATCTTTTGTTTCTACAGTTATTTTGGAGCAGCTAGGTGATGCAGTGGATAGAGCACCAGAGTGAAGAAGATCTGAATTCAAATCTAGCCTCAGATACTCACTAGCAGTGCGACTTTAGGCAAGTTACTTAATCCTGTTTGCCTCAGTTTCCTCATCTGTAAGATGAGCTGGAGAAGGAAATGGCAAACCATTCCAGTATCTTTGCCAAGAAAACCCCAAATGCGGTCACAGTCTGATACAACTGAACAACAATGTAGTTGTTTGTCATAATTGTCTCCTCCTTTAGATTGTGAGTTCCTTGAGAGCAGGAACTGGTTTTTGCCTTTCTTACTATCCCCAGCCCTAGCACAGAATCTGGCACTTAGTAGGCACTCAATAGATCTTTGTTAACTGACTGACTGATAGCAGGAGAGTGGAGTGACTTAGTTCCATGCTCTGGAGGTAGAGACAAAGGGCAATGGATCTTATTTGGGTATGAGTATGGGACAGCACCCAGGCTGAGCTCACAGCTATGTCTGTATCATATTGTGTGTGAGTGTGTGTCTGTATGTGTACGTGTGTCTATGTGTGTGTCTACATGTGTGTCTGTGTATGTGTGTGTGTATGTGTGTGTACGTGTTGGGGGGGGTAGAGCTAAGTCACTGGGGCACAGAACCAGCTTGGGGTCCAAAAGAGCTTAGCTATGGGGAGGTTGGTCAGAGAGTAGTAAAAGGGGAGTTTGCAGTACTGAATTTGGAGTTTTGGTTGCTGGTTCTACTACTTATTACCTATGTGAGACAAGTCCCTTACCTTTTCTGGGGCTCAGTTTCCTCATCCGTAAAATGAAGGGGTTGGCCTGCATGACCTCTAAATTACTTTCCTTCCCTAAATCCTATGACCTGTCAAGTTCCCTTCAACTCTAAGGACCTAGGAGCCTACAAAAGAAGGAGCAAAGGGGGTGAGGGGAGGCTGGCTGGTGTGTGACTTGGCCCAATTGAAGTAACTCAGTTTAGCCCAAAGGTCAGCTGACTTGGTTGTCTCTGGCTGAGATGTGCGTCCAGGACAAACAGGTGCTGGACTGGGGTGGGGGGGCATAGGGTTGGAGTGTTTGTCCAAACTGCACTATGTCAGCAACAAATATTGTTGCTTGGTATCTTACATGTCATTTGGCTAAACCTGGGGGTCAAACTCCCCCAGTGCCTGTGCTAGGCTAGGATGAATGTCAGTCGGTCGTTCAGTCAGTCATCATTGCCCACCTGCCTGAATCTAGTTGGCATGGGGGTCATCGAGATGTGGATGGGGGGCTGAGGCCTTTCTCACCTGGTGTTGCCGGTACAGCAAAGGGAAGGTAAATGCACTTATCACACCTGGAAAAAGTCAGAAGTAAATAACTCCCGAGGAATGGTCTCAGTGCCCACCTGCCCAGTGGCCCTCCCCACCAGCTCACCCAAGATGAGAAGAGTCAACCCGTTGAAAACGGCTCCCACAAAGGTCAGGATGTAGAAGAGAAGTGCCAACTGTGGGAGACAGCCGGGGTTAGGGGGATCCTGGCGGGGGGCGTTAAACCTTTCTCCCCACCACAGGCGTTCTGTGCTCTCTGCTGTCCCAGTCCTTCCCGAGGCTGTGGGCTTCACCCGGCAGTGCCCCCCAACCCCCACCCATGCACAGGCAGGCCCTAGAGTCCTGCCCTTCCCACCACGGTGCCCCCCGCCCCCGACCACGTGTAAGCGCCCCTCCCGCAGGCACGCGAGGCTGCGCTTCTCCCCTTCAGATGAGGCTGCTCCGGGCTGGACTTCCCCGTGTCCGATGCGGGGGTAGGCCCCCTACCTTGAGGGAGTCCACCAGATCCTCCACCAGGAACAGGTGTCTCAGGAGCGTCGCCCCCGAGACCGCGCGGGCCGCGATCTGCTCGGCGTAGCGCGCCGCCTGCTCGCGGCCCATGCTCAGGTCCACGTCCAGGTAAGCCCTGCGGGGAGGGGAGGGGAGGGGAAGGGGGAGGGGAAACCAGACTTTGGGACTGGAAAAGGCGGGGGGGGGGGGGGGGGGGGCAATGCCCCGCAGCGCCCTCTGGCGGTGGAAGGAGGAACCACGGAGGACCGTACCCAGGGGCAATCCTGCTCCGCTGCACCCCCTGGGGGTTAAGAGCAGGACCACGCCAAGGGCCAGTACAGGATCTTTCCTTCCCACCCACAGCACTTCCTTTATCAGCCTAAGGGAGGGAGAGGAAGAAGGGGAAACACAAGATATAAGAGCTGGGTGGGAGACTGTCAAGGCAGAACTCCTCACTTTAAAGATGGAGAGCCTCAGAATGATAAAAGGACTTGCCCAAGGTCACACAAAGCTCAGAAAAGTCAAAGCTGTCCTTTGAAGCCTGAACCCATGATTCCAGATCTACCACTGTTCCCGTGATTGCTTATCTTGCTTGGGGTTACAACATGAGTCAGGGACGGAGACAAGGCTAGAATCCGGGGCTCTTGAGCAGCTCCTTAGAGACATGGAGAGGGGGTGGAAATGAAGGCAGAAGATGGGAAAAGACTAAGGTGAGACCCAGATACTTCAGGGGGTCAGGGTTTAAGCTCTGGTTGGAATAGAGGTCAGGGATGTCTATTTAAGGTGGGTTTGTGGGTAGGGAGTGGCACGGTACAGGGTGGAGTCAAGAGCAGAGTCAGGCTTGGGATCAGGTTCAGGGTTGGAATGAAGGTCAAGGTCAAGGCTGAAGGGTATCTTACTGGAAGGGGTTGGCCCCATCACCCCGATGCACAGCCTGCAGCGCTTTGTGGTAAACCCTGAGAGAGATGGTGAATGCCAACACGGCCAGGGCTAGGTGGGAGACCACGGAGACAATGCTGAAGTGTAGGAGGCAGAGCAAAGAGACCATGATGCCTGTGAAGACCACACCTGATGTCCTCGTGTCCCGCCAATACAGTAGTTCTGCCACTGTGGAGACAGGAGTTGAGAGGGAGGTTCAGAAAGTAACTCTAGGTCCCCAACCCCTCCCAGCTGTACCAAACACTGAGACCCAATTTGGAGTGATATAGTATCAAAGAACATCAGAGTTGAGAGGACTCAGATATTATGTAGCCTGACCCCCATTATTTCATGGTAGGTAAACTGAGACCCAGGGAAAAGAACTGACCCACTCCAAGATTAATCTCATAACAACTGAGTAGAATGACTAAAAATAACTTATTTTGTGTTCTGAACAGGAGGGAAGTTATAGTAATAATAGCTAACATTTACATAGCATTTTAAAGTTTTATAAAGTGTTTTAGATATATGACCTCATTTGATCCTCTTGACAACCCCGAGAGGTGGGGGCTATTATAGATCATGGAAAAACAAAACTAAAAGGGACCCTAAACACCACATAGTTCTCTCCCAACTCTCATTTTACCACTAGAGAAACTACAGCCACAAGATGAAGGTCACACGAGTCAACTGGCCTGGAATTCGGTTTTCCCATCTCCCAGACTAGGGCTCTTGACCTTTCACACATCTCCCTCTCTCTATACCATTCAATCTCAAGACCAGCGCTTCAGATTTACTGTCCAAATCAGGATCAAATTCTGACTAGAGCACCCTTTCCCTCTCTGCTAGTGACTCTGCCCAGGTCACAAATAGAGTGTCCTTTTACCCACGACCCCTGACAGCAGCCTGCCCCCTTGTCAAACCCCAGCCCCACTTGGACATAAGCACATCAATTCTTCTATCTCCCAGGCTTAAATTACTTCCTCTCTTTCTATTCTGTGGCTGTGAAGTCCCCCCAGCCCTTCCTGAACCCCCTCCCTAAGACCCCACTTATTTCACTATGATAGGACTATAAACAAGGGGAGACAACATTTAGGGCTGTCTTCCACGTGCTCCATCCACAACCTTGTTTCCCTTCCCAGACCCAGAACTTTCATAACAGAACCACAGAAGAGAGAATGATAGAAACTTAGAACCTAGAACAGAAAGTATTGGAGCTGAAAAGGACCTTAGGACACAAGAGATTGAAAGGCAGGGTGGGGAGAGACCTTAGAACAGAGAAGTGCAGAGTTGGGAGAATATAGAATGTCAGAAGTAGGAGGAAGCTTGGAACAGACCATCACAGCTGAAAGGGGGCAAAAAACACAGAATGTCAGAGCTGGGAAGGACCTTCCAGATCATGCATGACCAACTTCCCAAATTTTGCAGATGAGGAAAATGAGACCCAGGGAGGGGAAACTAAGCCAGGATCAGACATGAAATGGGGGAGGGAGGAGTACCATCAAAGTCTGTTAAATCCCATGGCTGGTGTAAGGGTAGGACAGTGGGGTGGGGGGTGGGGAGACAGAGGCTGCCAGAGGTGGGGGCTAAGTTTAGGCTGGACTCAGGGGAGCGGTGGAGGGGAGCTGGTGTCTGATTCCCGCAGCTGTCAGGAACCAATCCTTCCTCCCTCCCTCCCCGCTGAGTGACAGCTCCATCTGTCACCCTGGCAGGGAATGGGGTCTCTCTGCGAGGGGAAAAGGGGCCCAGTGACCCCCTGATCCGAATGGCCCTGGTGAGGGGTTTGAGAAGAGATCCCCTTTCTTCCCATTCTCTTCCTCGATAGGGTTCTCCCCCAGGGACTTAGTGGACCCTCCCTCCACCATGTGGGCCATAGGACGTCGGGGCTGCAAGGGACCATAGAGCCCGACCCCTCCCCTCCTTTGGGGAGGAGTTTCCCTCTGGAGAAACTGAGGCACAAAGAGGGGCAAGGGCCCATCCAAACTCACACAGCAGACCATGCTCCCCTCCAGACCCCCACCCATCCCCACCTTTGCTGCCTCCCATCTCGGCGGCCGGGGGTCAGGGCGGAGCAGCAGCGGGTCCTCGGGGTACGAAGCTCCAAGAAACAAGGGGGGAGGGGTCGGAGGAGAAAGGGAGGGAAAGAGGGAGGGGGCAAGGCAGGGGGCGGGGCCCTCTGAAACTGACCAATAGCTGCGCCCGGGGGCCCCCTAGCGGAGACGAGGAAAAGGCTTATGGTGAGACAACCCAGCGGGGCAGGGTCATGCCAACAGAACTCCAGCATCGTTTAGGTAGGAGGAGAGAGGCAAGAGGAGCCCATAGAAGGTAAGGGGGAGCAGCTACCCAAAGGGGCGGGATCTTCTTTAAATCAGCCAATGGCGACGGGCAAGTTCTCGGAGTCAGCCAATGAAATGGGAAGGGGGGGGGGAAACTTGGAAGGCGGGACTATTTAGGAAATAAAAAGAGACCCGCCAGTGGGAGGGGAAGAGTGGGAGCTCTGCGGGGGCGGAGAAAGGCGCCAAGGGGGCGTGGCTCAGCTAGAATTAACTGATGGAGCGGGGCGGGGGATGGGCTGGCCCAAAGAAGAAGATTTTAAGGGGAGAAGTCTGAAGCAGCGCCTCAATATTAGGTGTGAAGATAGGAAATAAAAGGGATACTGCCAAAGAGAAAGGGCAGGATGGATGGATCCTAATTATATCCAGCCTGTGGAACAGGAGAAAAACAGTCCAATGACGGGCGAGAGGTAAGGAATGGGCGTGGTCTGTACAAAATCAACCAATAATCAGGGGATAACAAGAACAGGGGAGGCGGGATAATGATGCTCTACCGCCCCCTGGCGGGGAAGGAAGGACATAGGAGAGTTGGGGGGAAAGGGGAGAAGAGGATAAATTCTATTTATAACTAGCTACTCTCGAAAAAAGGAGCAACGACCAAAAAAAAGTGAGATGGGGAAATGTAGAGGACGGGGCAGGATCCACCACTAACCAATGGCGACATTGAAGGGCTACGTAATGTAATAAAATAAGGGAGAATGGGGACGGGAGAGGGTGCTGGATCTGAAACCAACACATGCTTGTTCCTCTAATGCCCCTTAGCGGGGAAAATGGCCAGTGACGACTGGAGGAGACTAAAGGGAGGATGGGGCTGGATGGAACTCGCCAATGGACCAGTGAAGAGGGTGGGGATTATTTATAATTAATCAGTAGAGGGATCCCTGTAGGAGAGGATAGGCAAGAGGCAATAAATGGGGGAAAAGGGAAGGAGGAAATTATAAGCCACCTCAATGTAACCCTAGACTCCACTCTCACCCTACCATGTCCAGTTGGTTGTCACATCTTGCCATTTCCACCCTGCCAACACCTCTCCTCTATATCACCTGGACACTCACCCAGCTGCCACCCAGGTGCAGGTCCTCATTACCTTATATCTAAACTGCAGCAACAGCCTGCTGGTTGGTCACCCTTCCACAAGTCTCTTCCCACTCCAGTCCACCATCCTCCACTCTGCTGTCAAATTGATTTTCCTAAAGCCGAGGTCTTCCTCATATCTTCCCTCTCTATTCAGTCAACTCCAGGGGCTCTCTCTTGCCTCCTTGATTAAATATAAATTCCTCTGTGCAGCAGTTAAAATCCTTCATGAATTGCTACCCTTCCTACCTTTCCGTCCTTCTTATACCTTTTCCCTCTCTAGTGACATTGACCTACCTGCTCCATTTCTAGATTTTGCAGTGTCCAGCTCTCATGTCTAAAAGGTTCTACCCCATGACCTTCACCTCTTCCCTTGCTTCCTTCAAGACTCATCTCAAGGGGCAACTAAGTGGCACGGTGGATACAGCACAAGTCCTGAAGTCAGAAGGACCTGAGTTCAAATCCACCTCAGCTGTTTGCTTAGCTGTGTGACCCTGAGCAAGTCACCCAACCCTGATTATCTCTCCTTCCCTGCAAAAAAAGAATCAGCTCAGACCTTGCTTTCTACGGGAACCCTTTCCTGGTCTCTCCCTATCCTCTGAGACTACTTCCGTTTAATTTGTACTTGACTATAGATGGTTATAAAATGTTTTCTCCCTCAGCAGGGAGGACCCTCGAGTTAACTTTTTTTTTTTCTCTTTTGCCTTCTGCTGTATCCCAGCTCTTAGCCTAGTACCTGGGACATAGTAAAGGCTGAATTAATGCTGTTGACTGACTGGCTAAATGAGAAGTGGGGGAAAGGGAGGAGAGGGGCACAAGGAAAGGAGAGGGAGAGGACTAGGAAAGATAGATGATAGGAGGAATGGAAAAGGGGAAAAGAGAAGGGAAATGGAGTAGAAGTTGGGGCACACGGGTACAAGATGGAGAGGGTTGATGATCTACAAATAGGCCAATGGAATCACATCCCTAGTATTTTTCCCACCCTTCTACCCTTAACCAAGACTGGATTTCCCCTCCCATACGCTGCCTCTTCAGCCTCCCGGTCGTCTTCCTGAGTCGTTCCCTGAGTGATGCCACGCTACCATGTCCACACTATTCCCTGCCTCCCTAAATAAATACTGACTTTAAAGCACCATCTAGCCTGGTCCAGGAGAAGCCAGGGTACTAGTATGCCCTATCTCTCTTCGCCCATTGTTTCTTCCAGGAAGACGAGGTCTCTAAATCCCGCCTCCCCAGGACCAACCAGATGTTAAAGGCAAATACTTACCTAGGACCTGAATTTCTAGAGTGATCCCTGATTGGTCCGAGCTGTCCAAGCGCTGCCCGGTGATTGGCTCCCGCTGAACTGCTCCCCACACCTCCCCCTCCTCTTCCGGATCTTCCTCCTCTCGCCAAGAGTTAGAGTCCCGAGACCCCAGTGAAAGAGGCGGGGAAGGGGTGTGGGTATGGAGGGCTGAAATTCCTGGACGTGGGCTGAGATGTGACCAACCGACCTCAGGCAGCGAGGGGTCAGCTGGGAGGCATGGCACTTCCGAGTCTTCGAGGCAAAAAAGGAGAGAAAGGAAGCTATGAGCTTCCCCTTAGGGTGCACCTCCCGCCCCCACCAAGATTGCCCTGTGTTCGGGACCCCTCCCTTCCTAGATTCAGTCACGCTCTTCTCCAAGAATCTAATAATTCCTAAGAATCCATGCTTCTGCCCCCTCTCCCCTATCTTACCCCGAACCACCTTCAGCTAAACCTTAAACGTCCTCCTCAATTGTGCCCTTCCGGCATACCTTCCCCATCCAGTCTGGGCTCTGGTCCGCCCTCCTCCTCGCCCTCTTCCTCCTCTTCTGAAGGGCTGCTGGCCGAGTCCTCCGAAGCCGCCAGCCCCGACTCCCAGGCCAGCTGGTCCAGGCGGAGCTGCAGTTCGGCCTGAGGAGGGCCTTCCTGGGCAGCCCGTCGTCCAGGCTCCGGAGACTGGCTCAGGCTGGGGATGCTCTCCAAGCTGTCTCCCAGACCCGATGGACCGGGTTCACGGGGTTCAGAGCGGCCAGAAGGGCGAGGCCGGCGATGGACGGAGTCGCGACGGTTGCCCCCAGCTTCGAAGGCGATGTAGGAGAAGGTCAGCTCTCGGGGGGTCCCCCAGTCCTGCGACGTCGTCTCCTCCTCTTCCTCCTCAGAGAACTCACGAGCAGTGTGTAGCTCCCGGAAATCCGAATCGTCATTGCCACCTGGAAGGACGCTGTTCCCTTAGCGCCAGTCACCCACCATCTCTAAACTCCAGATTCCTCTCAGAAGATCCCCCCATGCTCACAGGATTTTAGATAAGGAATGGAATTTACAAATCACCTAATCCCACTTCTTCATTTTTACAGGTGAGGCAACTGAGACTCTGTTTCCTTCCCCAAGTTCAAAACAGGTTACTACCAGAGTTGGGATTTCTTCTTAGTAGCTCCTGCTTTGTCTTCTCCGCACTGTTACTAAATGGCTGACTTTATTTTCCCCACACACCCCAGCAGTACCTTCTCAGCGGTTCCTTCTCATTTCTCCTTAGAAAGTATGAGCTTACCATGAGTCACCGACTTTTCCTCGCAGCTTTTTGCACTCCCCACTTCATTTAGCACCCCAGAAATGCCCTTGCCATAAAGGAAATGAAGGTCGACTCTACTTACCATCTGTGGAGTCAGGAGTGGAGGAGGCAGTGGATGGTGCTTCTTCTAAGAAAGAAATAGAGTCTTAGACACAGCCTGGAAATCTTAAACACTTAGAATCACAAAATTCAGTCCTGGACGATTGGAATTTTGGAATTTTAGAGTCTTAGAATTGTAAAGTTGTAGAAATTTAGACTTCGGGAATTTTAAACTTTGAGAACCTTAGAATCACAGCATCTTAGCCTTTAAGAATCCTTGTGCAGAAGTGAGACTAGAAAGCAGAATGTCAGAATAGTTAAGGACTTTAGATACCGTCTGATCCTCTCCAATTTTATAGACGGGAGACGGAATCCTACATAGGAAGGTTTGCCCAAGGTTGCACTCTTAAGGAAAGACTGATCCCGGACCAGAATCCAGTTCGTTGGATGTCTCTGTACTGGCAAAGGGGATAGAGGTGGGAAGCATCTGACACTTCCTTCTCTATACTAGAAAAATTAATTCCAAATCTATCAGGAAAGACGAGGGGAGGCGGTGTTGATGTGTGTGTGTGTGTGTGTGTGTGTGTGTGTGTGTGTGTGTGTGTGTGTATGTGTGTGTATGCTTGCACTTGTCTAAAGCTGGAAAGGTGTGGGCGGAGGAGACTGCCCCTTAGAGACGGTGGCCCGGGATTAGTCCCAGGGAGTCCTGGGAAAGGGAGAAGGGGGAGGGATGGGGCGGGGAATGGCAGTCTTCCCCTCCCCCATTTATCCTAGGCCTTTCCCTAGGATCAGCACCACGGCTCGGGGACAGCTCCGGGTCTCGCCAGGTCTCCCTCGGTCCCTTTCCGTTCTACTGGCTGGGCCTGGCTCTCAATAGCCCGTTCTGTTTAAAAATGGAAGGCGCTTAGAGATCATCGAGTCTAATCCTTTCATTTGACAAAGGGGGGAAACTGAGGCCCATGGAGAGCTACATTAGTTGGCTGTGGGATGGGGATTCTTTCTTTGTCCTTACCCCATCAACCCCGGGAATCCCCTCCCTTCTAGAATTGGCACCCCTACCCCAGGGACTGGGGGGACTCACTGCAGTGGGCGAAGACTGGCAGCACCTGGCCCATGGCCCCGCCCGGGCCCGCTCCGGCCGCGCCGCCCAGGGCCCGGGGCCCCTCGTGCTCATCGCCCCGGCACCGCCCCAGCCGCCGCCATCCGCAGACCGTCGCCGCCTCCCTCCCTCCCTCTCCTCGGGGTCTGGGCGGGCGGGGCCCCGAGCTGGGACCGAGGGGAGCGAAGAGAAGGGGGTGGGGGGACTGCAGCACGAGCCCCGGGCCGGAGGCGGGGCTTGGGCTGGGGGGCGTGAGCAAGCGCGCCTGCGCGAGTTTACAGACGGGCGAGGGGACTGGGGAAAATAAGGAGCCTGCGCGAGTCTGGAAGGGGTGGGGGAAGGGGCGGGCCCTGAGGGGGTGGAGCATAAGCCGGGGAGGGAGGGGGGGCCTGCCTAGGGGCGTGCACTGGAGGAGCCTGAAGCCAAACTAGGGAGAAAATGGGAAAAAAATACTAGGAAACCGTGCTAGGGCTGGACTAGGTGGGAGGAGGAGAGGCTCAGGGAGGGGAGGGGATCCTGACAGAAGGGCGGAGGACACAACTGGAGAGAAGTTTTGCCAGCTCCTAAGCCTTCTGAAACTCACCATTCTGGGTGTGGGAGGGGCTCGGGGATCTCGAGAGGCGTGGCATCGAGCACCAGCTTGGGAAGCCTGGGAAGACTGAATGTGGTGTGAACCAGAGTGAGCCGCCAGGGGGAGCTTACACACTTTCATTCATTGGTTAAACTTTTATTCGGGGCCTAATAGGATGCCCAGGGAATTGCACTAGGCGCTAGGGAAAATATCACGTTCAAATAAGATCCAGGTCCCTGCCTTAACGGAGCTTACTGTTTACTAGGGAGATAACTTTAATCTTCAACACCGCCTGATAAACGCAGGAGAAAAGGACAAAGTTCTAGGTGAGGTCCAGCGGGAGGTCTCTGATCATGTTGTGAGGGAGTCAATATGCTAAAAAGCCCTGAATTGGGAGTCACATGACCCACCTTCAAATCCTGCCCCTGTACATCTTATACAAATCATTTCACCTCCTTAAGTCTCAGTTCCTCCATTTGTAAAATGAGAGAGTGAGCTAAATGGCTTCTGAGGTCCCTTCTGCCTCTAGATCTTTGACTCCAGGAGAAAGGTTGATTCTGAGTCAGAATCTTATTCAGCTAGAATAATAGACTCTTTAAGTCAGAGACTCTTAGAACTGTACTTTCTTAAGTCAAAATAGAATTTTAAGCCTTTATGTTTACCTGAGACTTACCATGACTCCCCTCAGATAATACTTCCTCTAAAAGGCTTCCATGATCTCAGTTCTCCCCAGCTGAAAGTATTCCGATTCCTTGTATCATCTTCCTATTTTGTCGTTTTCTTTCCATTGATCTCACAACACGCCCTACCTTCTGATTCTTACTTCTATCACATATTAGAATGTAAGTAAACTCTTTGAGGGTAGGAAGTGAATCATTTCATTTTTTTTTAAATCATAGTATCATAGATTTAGAGCTGGAAGGAACTTTAGAAGTCACCCAGTCTAACCCATCATCCAAATGAAACCAAGACAAAGAGAGATCAAGTAGTTGCCCCAAGATCACAAGGCTAGTAGGGTTTGGAGGTGAGATTTACACTCCAGTCTGCCTCTGATGGCCCATCATGGCATGTAGGTTCCTCTGGGTTTTTGAAGGCACTTGGTCTCTAGAATTCTCTACCAAGCTGGAAAGGTTGAATAGTGTTGTGTGTAGATCATAGATTGAAGTTCTGTTGTCCGAGTCAATTAATGTAGCCCCTATTTCCTGCCTTTGTCAAGCCTAGCTCAATTTAGAGAGGTTCATTAGCAGCTTGACCACAAAGTGATGAGGATGACTCTACTGAAGTTATATAGAGGGGTTTATGAGCTGTGTGCCTAGAGCTAGGACTCACAGTGCTAAAATTACCTCCCTTGAAATGTTTGAATCCATGAAGTTGTAATTCCCTCAGAGCCCCTTGGTCTGGAACATAGTGGGCACTTAGTGTTTGTTTAATTGAACAGAATCTTAGACTTTAGGACCTTAGATTGATAGATTCATAAGATCTCAGAGGCATAGAATTTTAGGACAGTAGAAAGTTGGCCAAGAAATTTTTATTGACCACTTCCTATGTGCAAAGCCTAAATGAGGAAGTGTTCACATTTGGACACTTCAGAGGTTCCTTCTACCTCCAGTCTTCCCTTTCCCACCCTCCCCCAGAGCCCCTTGGCCTGGAACAACGTGATCCTGGAAGGGAAGAGAAAGCCCTAAGTTTCTTCATAACCAAGGTCAGCAGCCCTGAAGCAGAATCTTGCTGTTAACCACCTTAGACTGTGAACTCCTTGAGAAAAGTCTCTTTTCCCTTTCTGTCTTCCCAGCACTTAGGTACTTAATAAATGTTTATAAGGGAGTGACTCTTCCCTAGGCTCCCTGACTGCTGAGGACTGGAGCAGAGGAAAACTTACTTAGCTACCCACCTCCCCCCACCATGAGACTGACCAGTCTTGTGGAAATAAATATGATTAAGGATAAGGAGGGGACTTCCCCTTTTTCAAGTTCCCCTGAAGTTAGAACATTTGAAAGGAGGAGAAATGTGAACCCTTTAAAAAGGTACAGGGGAGGGAATCCTAGGACTCAGAATCAGGTGAAGAATTTTGGTTTTCTTAGAGTCCAGAGAGGGGAAAAGATTTACTAAAGGTCATGCAGCAAGTTAGGGTCATAGCTAGGATTAGAATCTTGACTTCTCTATCTTAGAGAGGCAGCTAGATATTAGAGTAGATAGATCACTGGATCTGAAGTCAGAAAGATGAGATCAAATCTATCTAACTAGCTACATGACTCTGGGCCAGCCACTTAATCCTTAACTTCAGTTTGCCTCAGTTTCCTCAACTGTAAAATGAAGATAATAACAGCCTCCACCTCACAGGGTTCTTGTGAGGATCAAATGAGACATCTGCAAAGCACTTAGTACAGTGCTAGGCATGATAAATGTTTAAATCCCTGCCTACCCACCCCCCTTCCCCTTAGAGAGAAGACAGCATTCAATATTCCCCAAATGCCCACTCAGCACTCTACAGAATGATCAGCTAGCAGAAACTTGTGGACCAAAGGAAACAGATCTCTGGCATGAAGAGGTATTCAGTAAATGTCTCCTAAAGTCCAGGGACTGTGCTAAGTTCTGGGGTCATCATAAGGAAACTGCATTCTGGTCAGAGAGTTTCCTACCCGGTAAAAAGTGGAAAAGGGAATGAAGAGGCCTGCTGCCTGAGGACCAGAGTAGGTCAGTTTGGAGAGATTCATGACCACCTCAGCCACAAGGTCAGGAAAACAGTCCTCACTATGGAGAGGATTGTGAGCTGTGTACCTGGAGCAAGGACTTGCAGGGGTGAAACCATATCCCTTGAGGTATTGAAGCACAGGAGATGTATATATCCTTAGGGTCCAATATAGGATCTTGAACATAGTGGGCACTCTAAGTTCCTGGGAAAAGGGGGAGCTGGAAGAGGTTCTATGGAAGAAGGGTTTGGGGAGGTCAGTAGCTTCATCCCTGAGGTCATTCATTACTTTGGGAAAGTTTTCCTTTCTTGAGCTTTGAGGGTGTCCACTGCTCACTCTCATGATCTCCTGGCTAAGAACTCGGGACAGACCTGGAAGGGCTCTTAAAATATGGACTATGGAATGATGGGGGAGGTCACCAGCTTAAAGCACTGACTCAGTGCCTGGCACACAGTAGGTGCTGAATAAATGCTCGTGACCTGACTGATTTTGCTCACGAAGAGATGATCCTGAGGTCCAGAGAGGGGCAGGGAACTGCTTGAAGTCATCTAGTGCATCGGCGATAGAACCCAAACCTTCCGCCTGACAATTCGAGACTTTTCTCCCAGAGTCCTCTGCACTCAGTCTTTATAAAGATGGGGAACTCCGAACCCCCAGGGAACTCCCAGCAGGCCAGAGCAGGAGGGAATGAACGCAAACTCACTACTTCTTTTTCGTCTTCTAACTGGCAGTTTGTGTATTTAACAAGGGTAGAGGGGGAAACCGAGGCACACTGGATGGGGGGAAGGGCTGAAGATGGAACCCCGGCGTCCCGCCCTTCTTCGCCCTCGCTTGTCTCTCAGTCTGTCTCTTAGTCATCCCGGTCCACACCTACTTCCTCCTCCTCACCTTCCCCAGAGGAGTGGGGGCGGGGCTGGCTCAGGTCAGGTGAAGGGAAGGGAGGGAGGGGGATGGGGGAGTGGATCTATCTACAGTTGATTGATCTCTGGACCCCCCCGGGCACCCATACCCAAAAAAAGTGTGGGGAAGGGAGATTGACCGGTGTGGATGGGGAGCCACCAAGGAGAAGTGCAAGGGGCAGCGGGCCGGGCTACCGGACGGCCGGAACCTTTAAGGCGCGAGGCATTGTGGGCGCCCCGACTGTGCGGAGCGGAATGGGCTGGGGGGGGAAAAAGGGGGGTAGTTGAGGAAGCAGGTTGGAATCTTGGAATGAAATGTAACCACAGGAGAAAAAGCGTAACGTTCTAGCAGCGGGCAGCTGCAGCAGCGGCTGCGTTGGCCAGGCGGGCGCATCTGACCGGGAGGGGCAGCACAAGGCAGGGGGCGGGGGCAGGGGGAGGGCCCGAGCACCCCCAACTAAGAAGGGGGCGGGACCCAGACCGAGTCCCCGCCCCCCCATTGCCCCCTCCCCCTCCCCCTCGAGGAGGAAGCTACAGCCCTCCACGGGGCGGGTCCGGCCCCAGATCTGACCAGAGCTCCGGGCCCCCCTGCCCTGCCCCTTCCCCGGAGCCTCCGGGTGTACCCCGGAGCCCGGGAGCCCAGTGCGGCCCAGACCGCCCCTCGAGAGCCCCGCCATGAGGTGAGAGATACTAGGGCGGGGTCTGGAAGCCGGGAGACTTTGGTGGGGAGGGTGCTTTGGGCCTGGGGACGCTGCCGGGATCCAGGGAGGCCGCCTCCTCAGCGTAACCCTGTGGCTGGTTACAGGGAGGGAGAGAGAAGGTTGGGGGAACCCAGGGCTCTGGGAAAGGAAGGGAAGGGGAGGCGAGGGGCGGACCTCTTTTCCCCTTCGCTACAAGAAGTATTTTTGGGGATCCCCCTTAACCAGCCCTCCACAACTTTTGAAAGGACTCCCCCTGAACCCTACCGTTCTGGAGACTAGGCGGGGGAGGGGAGAGGGGTGTGGTGTCCAGGGACTCCTTGGGAAAAGGAAGGATGATGACCAGACCGTTGCCCCTTCCCGTGCCAGGCTTTCTTCTGTGAGGTTCCGATTGTTTCTTCCACTGTCCTGTTTCCAGGAGTTCCGAGATCCGTTAACCACACAGTGGTTTTTGCTTTGGTCTGGTTTGGCTTTTTGAGAGGCAGCAAGTTTTGTCTTGGGCCCCTTCAAAACGAAGCTGACACCTTATACACCCCCCCCCCCAAACCTGGGCGGTGAATGATGCTCTCTTGCCTCCCCTCCGATTCTAGAGTCGACCCGGGTCAGTCTCTAACTATACTCCCCCCACCCCAAATGTGGGGTTTCCAAAACCTCGCCCCGCCTGTAAGCCTGTGAAGAGAATGAGATGCACTGGGGGAAAGGAAGGATGAGAGGTCCAACCACCCCTTTGACCTTTGGAAACCAAACCCCTTCACGCTCTATAGTCCTCAGTTTGCCGACGAGTCCTTATTTATGTACTGGAAAGTCTCTCTGCCCTGCCTCCAGGGACGCTGAGCCCTAACTTTTCTGGGGTTTGATCCTTGAGTCCTCACATCAGGGCTGTTGAAGCTCTTAATTCTTAGCCGTCCCTCCTGCTTAGAGAAGGCTTAGATAGACCCTTAGAGCTGGGGTGAAGCATTACCTGTCTCCACCCCCGACTCTCCCCACACACACAACTGAGTTTCCCGGAGGGAAGAGGTCTCTTGTTTACATTCCCCTTCCGCTATATCTTGAGGGGAGGGGGTGTTAGGGAAGTTATCCAGAGGGGTAATCAGCCTTTCCCCAGAGTCTCCACCCCTGACCCCTCCCCCAGATTCCCCTGGGAAGGAAACCAACTGCTGGAGAGATGGAGGAGGGGCAGAGGCGGCTTTTGTCTCCTGGGACTCACCTGTCCAAGAGGGAGGGATTCTTAACCCATGTTCCTTGTTGGGGGGGTGGGGTGAACGGGGAAGGGAGAGGGCACCTGGTTGGGGGGAGGGGAGAGCTGCACACCCACAGGGGATCTAGATGCTAGGGGTTTTCATAGATGTGTTATGTATGAGAGGGAAAATAAAGTGACAGGCCCCTCGCAAAAGAAACCTCTCGACTTATAACTTGCTTATGAGAGGACCACCCTCCTGGAGTACCGAGAAGACAGATACCTGAGCTAGGGAGAGAGATGTTGAGGAACGAGTCCTTTTCCAATCCCCTGGGAGCCGCTGCTACAATGCTATCGCTTTTCCAGCCCTGGGATTTCCGGACAGCCCCCACCCTACCCCCTTCTGCCGAAACTGGGGTTCAAACCCCAGAATTTAGCTCCAAGTGACTTTAACTCCTGCCAGGCCACAGTCCCACCACACCAGCTCTGCTGCAATTTAATTCATTAACCTCCTATTAATTTCCTGAGGCTGTAGGGTTAATCTGGAGACAGGGAAGGGATGGAAAGGGAATTTCCTCCCTCCCATTCCCCCCACTCCCCAGCGGTGGCCGGAAGTCTGTGGGGTAGTGGGACAGTTTGACTATGATACCAATTTCCTTCGGTTTCACCACTTTTCCGGGCTAAGGGGGTTGAAAGGGGGGGTCAGCTGAGGCGTGGGGATATGGGGGGAATCGGCGGCAGGAAAGACTTCGTGGAATGTTCTAAGCGTTCTAGCTGTCACGTTCTATCAACCTGATCTCCCGTTTGTTCTAAAGTCTTATATTCTATGGTTCAGAGGCTCAAATGCGAAACATTTTAAAGGTCCGATCACCTCTCCATCCCTAGCCCCAACTTCTAGATCCCAGGGAGAAGAGGAAGAGATACCCAGGGAAAGTTGGGGGTTAAGACCCTGGGGCAACAGTATGTAAGGGGATTCCGAATGACCCCCCTCCCCGGGAGCCTATGGGTGAGATTAGTGTTTCTAACTGGCCAGCTCCCCCTCTCAGCACCAATAAGACAGAAACATTTCCCCTTCCCCCCTCCGCCTTTTAGAGTTCGGTCCTGGCTCCTTATAAGTCTCCATTCAGCCTTCCTTCCTTCATGGGAGTCAGGGGAGGAGCACGGGACCCCTCCCCTTTCCATTCTCCGCCCTACCTCCTGCCCCAGGTCCCTCCTCCTCCCCCCTTTTCCGGTCCCTGGTACAAGAGGTGGAGAGGATTGAGGAGAAGGCGGACGTCCGAGTCCCCGCCTCCCCGCAGCCCCCCCCACCCCCCACCCCCGCCAACCCTAGCTCCCAGAGACCGTAAAAGGCCAGGGCTAAAGCTGCTCTCCCCCTTTCACCCTGCTTCTCTAGCTTGACTTCTCCCTCCCCTCAATCCAAGGCCTGAAAATTGAAGGTATAGCTCAGGAGCCTTAGAGAGTAACAGCACGCAGACCTATTCCCAACACCACTTTGCAGACGTACAAACTGAGGCCCAGGGACTTGCCCCAAGCTACACAGGAAGCCACAAGCAGAGATAAAGCTTGAAACCAAGCTAATAAAGATTAGAGAGAGGCCACTTGGTGTCAAGGAGTCCAGGACACAGAGAGTCTGTGACATCTGCCACCTCAGAGAGTCGCTGTTTCTTGCTTCCTCACATCTGTAAAGAGGGGAATTGGCCCAAATGACCTCTAAAGTTCCTTACTGCTTTGAAGCCTGTGATGCTGTGATGCACAGAGACCTGTCTTATCCATATTCTCCCTTCCTCCCTACCTAGGGTCTTCCCTAGATTTCCAGGATCCTTTTCACCTCAGTGGGAGAGCCAAGTGGAAAGAACACTTTAGAACTTGGTTTTGATAGGCCTGGGTTGAAATCCCAGCCACAATAGCCCTGTGACCTTGGGCAAGTGGCTTAACCTCTGTGGGTCTCACTTTCCTCATCTGTAAAACAAGGGTAATTAATCCACTAGATTCACTGGGGTCCTGGTGAGGAAAGCACCCAGTAAAACAGGGCCCTGGGGAAATTGTAGCTGCTGTTACCTCAAGAAACTGGGCGTGGCTAAGGGCCTCCAACTTCCTGGGGGTTATTTGAGGGGGCGGGTAACAGGATGGAAAGTCACAGGGTTTGTTTCTCAGTCCAGCTTGAGTGCCTACTGGCTGGCTTCCTCCAGGTCACAGACACTGGAGCCTACAGGGTAGTTACCAGGGAGTGGGGCATTCAGGCATTGGGGAATTTCCTCCTCTTTGATTTTCTATGTCTATGAGCCCCCCAGTCATACTGAATGTTGGATTCTAATTCTTCACCTCTCAGGATGTGGGGCTCATCTAGTTCAAACTTGGTCCTCATATAGGAATCTCCTCTCCAGCGTGATCTGTCCAGGTGATCAGCTACCTTCTCCTTGGACACTTCTACCTCCAAATGGGAAGGACTTCTGTATAATAAGACAAAGTACTAGGAGAGGGATTACAGACCCAGAGCTGGGAGGAATCTCCAAGACCAGCCAATCTAACCCCTTGGTTTTTACTGAGGCACAGAGGGGTTAAATGACCTTACCCTAGGGTCACACTGTAGTCATCAGAACCTAGCCAGGTCTTCTGACTCCAAAGCCAGCAATTGGGCTACTGGGAGGGGTGGGGAAGGGAGGAGAGGGAGAGAGAGAGAGACAGAGAGAGAAAAGGAGGGGAGAGAGATGCAGGGAGGAAAAGAAAGAGGGAGAGAAAGAATAAAGGGAGACAGAGAGGAGAAGAAAGAGGGGGAAGAGAAAGGGAAGAAGGAAGGAGAACAAAGAGCAGGAAAGGGAGAAAGAGAGGGAGGGAGGGAGGAAAATAAAAGGACAGAGGAAGGGATGGAGAGAGAAGGAGAGGGGGAGAAGATCTAGACTTGAGAGCTAGGACCTTTGAGTTCATTTGGTACAACTCTGTCATTTTACAAGTGAAAAATTGGTGGCTGAAGTTGTCTAGTTATCCTCAAATCCTAGGCTCTTTAAAGACCAGCAAGTCTCAGAGAGGTAGTGTTGGACAAAAAGAGTCAAAGGACCTGGGTGCAAATCTGCCACTTATTGCCTGCATGACCCTGGAGAAGTCATCTCATCTCTTTGGGTCAAATGAAGAAGATGGAGTCTTCTAAATTGGATTCTAAACCTACTCCCCTTGTACGAATGGAGAACCTGAGGTCCAGAGAGACAGTGAGTCCTAGAAATCTAGGGTTAGAACCCAAGTCTCTTAACACCTAGCTCTTTTATTCCACAAACATTTATTAAATGTTCTGCATGTATAACACTCCTGTGCCTCGCTGTAGAAGACACACAAAGTTTAGATAATCCCTGCCACTTCCTGCCCTGGTGGAGCTTATAGTCTATTGGGGTAATAGATAACTATACCATACAACATTACATGGTAAACATATTGGAAAAGAAGGGGGGGAGGGAGGGAGGGAGAGAGGAGAGAGAAAGAGAGGAGAGGAGAGGAAAGAGAGGAGGGCTAGGTGAGGCCTGAGGGGGAAGGTCATTACCAACCAGGGGGATGAGGAAAACTGGAGGAAATGCCATCGGATTTGGGACTGAAAGGTTGAGGGAAGGCATTCCTAGCCTGGAGAACAGCCTGCACTGGCAGTTCTAGGAGAGCATAGGGTGTGTTCCTGAGACAGGGTGGATCAATATGGCATTCTATGGAGTGCATAGAGGGAAGTAATCTGAGATGGAACTGGGAGCACAGGGGAGTGCCAGAGGGTGGAGAGCTTCCAATGCCAGTCACTGGAGACTGGACTTGATTCTGCAGACCAAAGATTTTAAGGCACAAGAATGACAGGACCTGATCAATGCTTGAAAAAAGACTAGATGTGCATTCTGAGGGAGGTTCAAGGGGAGGGAGGGGAAGCAAAGAGACCTACCAGGACCCTCTTGCATTAGTTTGGGGGGTTAAGGGGACTAGCCGCAGGAAGAAAGGGAGGGATGAATCAGAAGGATTGCTTGATGTATTGGAGCCAATGGAAAGAGAATGATCCTAGAGTGGGTTCAAGTATCCAATTTCTGCCCCTGACTTTATAGTATGACTTTGGCCTTTTTCTCTGGGCCTCAGTGCCGCATCCTGAAGCAAGGGGGTGAACTGGATCCTTGAGGTACCATCCAGCTCTAAAGATCTGATCTACCATCATACGTACTTTGAGAGGTGCTACAGCTCTAGGGATCTGTTTCCTTCCCTGTAAAATGGGGCTAATGAGATAGATGCTACATGCTTCACCTGGGATGTTGTGAAGCAAGTGCTTTGTAAACCCTAAAATGCTCAAGAGATATACGCTGTCATTATTATTGAACTACAGAATGTCAGAGCTGGGAGAGCCCTTAGCATGGGCTAGGATTAGGAGGGACCTTAGAATATGGAATGTCAGAGGTGAGACTTTAGAACACATGTCAGGTTTGAAAGGGAGCTTAGAACATAATGTCAGAGATGGGAGAGAACTCAGAACATAGAGTGTCAGGGTTGAGAGGAACTTTAGAACACATGTCAGGATTGAAAGGGAACTTGGAACACAGTGTCAGAGATGGGAGAGATCTTAGAATAGGGAATGGGAGGGAGCTCAGAACTGAGCATGTCAGCTGGGAAGGAACTTAAAAACAGCAGGAGTCCTGAGGCTGAAGCTGGAACAGGGTGGGGCTTCCAATGTGTGTACCCCTCCTTGAGGAAAAAGGGGCGAAGGGCAGAGAGCAGGGTGGTGCCTGTGTTGTGCTACGACCTGCCTTTACCCCAGCAGGCAGTGGGCGTGGGCTCCAGGTGTGGGCAGCCTGCCAGGCCCTACCCTCCAATCAGCCCTCTCTGTGCTGGCACTAGCTGACAGTGGGGGTGAGGGCCAACCCCTCAGGCCACACAAAGGCTCCTGACTGGAAGCAGCTGGGCTTTCTGGTGGGGGTGGCTCTTCTTCCCTGGGGCTTCACCTGTCTAAGGAGCACCTGGCATTCAAGTACAGATCTGGGGCCCTGGGGCCGGCTCCTTCTGACATCTGTTTGCAGCCTCTGGGCACCCCACTCTGACTCAGGGACTGGTGGTGGGATCAACTCCTTTTGGAGATGTCCCGTCTCTCCTCTTTTCAGCTTGTAGAGCTGAAGAGGGGACTAAGGCAGCTTCCTGTGAGCACAGAGAGGGTACAAATAGTGGAAAAAGTGGACTTCTCATGGGGGGAGGCTGGTATTTCACCGAATGGCTATTTCATCTTCCTGGGGCTTCCTTTCCCTCTGAGAAGTTCCTTATGACTCTGAATATTATTCCGGCTTATGCCACCTTTCTGTACCACACAGAAAGGTGAGCCTCAGAGTTCTCCCTCACCCCCCACCCCAGATCGTTATCACTCTCCCTCCGGAACTCCTCTTGCCTCCCTACTTCCCCATGTCATGGGGGATAGGGCAGATGAGGGAGTACACTTAGAGACATCAATCCCTTTAAGGCAAAAGAAGATATCTTCCATGATGCTCTGGAATTCTGGGAGTTGTAGTTTCTTTTTGTGACATGCAAACTGAAGGGAGGGTCTTTTGCCAGGATGACTTTGGGGCTGGGAACAAAATCCTCCCCCTAAGTCATCCGGATGCCTGAGTGTCCTCCATTGGGGTCTCTTTGGAGCATGGGGTAGAGGATGTCTTACCAATCAGAACATCCAGACTAGAAGGGATCCCATGTTGTATAATGTGGAGAAAGTGAGCTCTACTCCAGCATCTTTGCCAAGAGAACCCCAAAGGGGGTCAGGGAGAGCCAGACATGATTCAATGACACAGAACAAGGCCCTAAGAAATGAAGTGAGAGCCATGGAGCTCTCTGTTCATCCACTCTCTGGACTCACCTCCTGTGATGGAGGGATTTCAGGAATGCTTAGAGATCTCTAAACCAATGCCTTCATTTTCTGGATATGGAGTCAGATTCAGGAGGGTTCGGCCTCCCTGGCTCTCTTCTCCCAGGTCTGGTTCCCAGCTCAGGGATCCTGTGTGGGCTTCTGTTTGGAGAGAGGACTGGGATTGCTGTACAGTGATTCACCCCTTGCAGGCCACTGAGTCTCTTCTTCTTCCCCTCAGTGAGAACCTGCTCTGCTCCAGCTGGGCCACGGTGATGGTTTATGATGATGTCAACAAAAAGTGGTTACCGGCTGGAACTGGGCCGCAGGCCGTTAGCAGAGTCCAAATCTACCACAATCCTAGCACCAATGCCTTCCGAGTCGTGGGCCGAAAGATGCAACCAGATCAACAGGTGACTTCCTTGGGCCCTGGCCTCCCCATACCCCAATGTCCACTGGGGAGTTGGGCCTTGGAGAAGAATGAGGGCTCCCCTCAGGGAGCAGCTGGGTCTCTCCTTAACTGAATCCCTCCCCCACCAGGTTGTTATTAACTGTGCCATTGTTCGGGGTGTTAAGTACAACCGGGCCACGCCCAATTTCCACCAGTGGAGGGATGCCCGCCAGGTCTGGGGCCTCAACTTTGGCAGCAAAGAAGATGCTGCACAGTTTGCAGCAGGAATGGCTGATGCCCTGGAGGCTTTAGAAGGAGGTAAGGGGAGGGCCTTGGAATTCTGCAACTGTACCGTTCTAGAATGTTAATGACATGTTTGGAAGTTTGCTAGGCCCTGCCAGGTCTAGAAAGGAGCCTCATCTAGAGAGGAAGGGGGAAGACGGGGCTGGCCATTAGATGGGCCTGGGGATGTAGGACACTACATGTGGGCCCACAGAGGGTCACAAGGAGCAGGAGTTTGAGCAAGGTTTCAGAGGCAGGATGAGACGATGGTCTCCTTGCTCCTTGATTACATGCAGCGCCATATTGCCTCTCCAACTTGGTTACTCTGTTGTGGACTCCCCAATCTCTGCACCTATTTTATTCTCTGATGTCTCCTCGCTGGGTATAGGTTGACATTTGAACTTATGCTCAAAGGATTTAGAGTTATTAGGGACATGGGTCAGCAACCATCATTTAGTCTGGTATTGGAAGATGGAGGGATGTGAGGCCCTAGAAAGGCTTGGAAAAGAGGTGGGGTTAGGGACCAGAAGGTCTTTGAGGTTCCAGAAAGACGTGGTTGGACAAATTCTCCCAAAAGGAAAGGGCCAGGAGTCTGGAGTCCACATGGCTGGGGGGTAGGGGGCCACTTATGGAGATGAGTGAAAGACTTAAGTTGACGCCCCCTCCCCTAGGTGGGCCACCACCCCCTCCTCCTGCATCCTGGTCTGTCCAGAATGGACCCTCACCAGAAGAGGTGGAGCAGCAGAGGAGGTAAATGTGCCCACCACCCCATATTTTCCTTCTCCTTTCATCTGGTCATCTCTGTAGCCTTTGTCTTTCCCCTTCCCTCTAAGCCCTATCCCTTTTAGGCCCCAGTTGTGGGGGACTGAATCAGGATCCACAGGGCCCCCTCCCATTTAATCCCCCTGATTTAATTGGAGGAAGTAATCGGCTCCAGGACTGGGGAAGAAGATGCTCAGTGGATCTCCCTGTCATCCCATGCCCCTTTGGCCTTGAAGAGGTCATTCTGGGGCACAGGGCTGAGGCAGAGGCCCCCTCCCAACTCCTTTCTCCCCTAATCCTCTCCCTACTTTCCTGCAGGCAGCAGCTAGAACACTTGGAACAGGTGGAAAGAGAACGCAGGGTCTCCAATGCAGGTAAGGGCCCCCTGGGGAGGGATGCAAAGAGACTCCAACTCAGATGGCCTGCCATTGGCCAGTGAATTCTTCCTCTAAGCCCCGCGTGGCATCACAGATGACCAAATCTCCTTCAGACTTTGCTTTATTCTCACTGGCTCCCCAGCCTTGATCTCAACTTCCCCTTCTGTGAAATGGGGTTGAGTTGCTGCTTCCTACTCTGACATTCTGGGTTCCGTGTTCTCAGTTTTAGAGGTTCCCCTTCTGCCTTCTGAGTCTCTGCTCCTTCCCTCAACCCCCAAATATTCTTTTTTTCTGTGTTTCAGGAGCCCCAACTGCTGTCCCAGCTGGGGGACCCCCACCCCCTCCAGGGCCCCCTCCTCCCCCTGGCCCACCCCCACCCTCTGGGCTGCCACCCTCAGGAGCAGGGCCTTCGGCTCTAGGTGGGGCGGGTGGCCCACCCCCAGCACCCCCATTGCCATCTGCCCAAGGCCCCAGTGGGGGAGGTGGGGGTGCCCCAGGCCTGGCCGCAGCCCTCGCAGGAGCCAAACTCAGGAAAGTTGGCAAGGTGAGATTGTGTGGGTGCCTCTGGGGTAGCTGACACCGTGTCCCTACGAGATCTGGGCTACGACAGTGGGTTAGCAGAATCCTTGTCCCACAACCAACTGCCCTTCACTGCACACAGTCTAGGGAGAGGTGGGGGGAGTATGAGGAGCAAAGAGGAGCTAGGGTCATTCCCAACACACCCTCTGACCTTTCCCCTTGCAGGATGAGTCCTCCGGACCTCCTCCTGCCCCAAAGGCTGAGAGCACTCGGAGCACTGGCGGTGGGCTGATGGAAGAAATGAGTGCCATGTTGGCCCGGAGGTGAGCCCTAGGCTGGGGCCCCACTCACCCACTCTAAGCCCCAAGCCATGGGGTCCCAGGACCGTGGTGGGAGAACTTGAGGCCTCTGCAGCTGTCTAATATTTCTGGAGTGCCAACTATGTGCTGTAGTATTGTGGGTTGGCGGGCAAATGTTACCTCTGGTTCCTGGCTCCCAGAGCAGAGAGCTGAAAGGGACCTTAAACCAGAAGAAATCCTTCCAAGGAACTGTAGAGACCACTGGTTTCAGTCCCTTTTTTGTCTGGGGTAAGGGGACTGAGACCCAGAAAAGGGAAGAGACTTACTTACTCAGGACCACACAGTGAGTTAGGGACAGATCAGGGGACAGAAGTGAAATGGAGAAAGAGGAAGGAGAGGAAGGGGAAGATGCCAGGGAATCATGCCCATGTGCAGGTGGGAGTGTGCTAGGACTCCTTAGGAATAGGACCCTATACTCACCCTGCCCCCATAATCCACTTCTGGTCACAGGAGGAAAGCGACTTTGATTGGAGAGAAGCCCCCAGCCAAGGATGACGCTGCCAGCGTGAGTGAAGCAGGGTTTCCTCTTCCCTATCTGCAAGGGTTCCCCAACTCTATTTCTGACTGTCCCCTAGTTGCTGAGAGGGAGGGGGGTGGTACCCTTCTCCCTTCCCCAGCCCTGATTCTTTGGGAGGTAGGGAGCCTTGGGACCAGTGAAAAGCGACTGAATCCCCTTTCTCCCTGCCCCAGCAGGAAGAAACTGAAAGCAGAATTCCCACACAGAATGGTGAGTTGGGCCAGGGGCAGGAATTCCCAGGTTGCTGTTGTGAGCTGGCTGCCTCTGGGGGGGAGGGAAGGCCCTCTCTTCTTCTAAGGCACCTCCATGATCCCCTTCTTTCACCCTCCAGAGCCTGTTCGGAGACCATGGGAAAAGAACAGTACAACCCTCCCTAGGTGGGTACAAATGACCTGGGGGCACTCAGGGCCCTCCGTCTGAAGTCTGCCTTTGCCCATGGCACCTGGGGGACCTTGGCACAGTCCTTGCCCCACTCAGGTTTCAGTGACAGGAGGGAGTTGGATGTGATCATCTCTAAGGTTCTGCCCATCTATGCTCTAGGGTCCCTCCTAGAAAGTGTGACTTAATCCCTGGCCCTTTCTAGGTCTCAGTTTTCTTATCTGTAAAATGGAGGCACAGAGTAGAGGACCCCTACAAGTCTGTCATGACTGCCACACTAACTTCACCCAGACAAGCGGGGTGTGACCCCTAGGGGGTCCTATGGTGGAAGGTGGGCAGCATGGGAGAGCCAAGACACCAGATCCAGTCTCCACCCTGGACTGGCCAGCTCACTGGATACCACGCATGACTGCCCGTCCCACTCTGACCTTGGTTTACCATGAGGTACAAGGAAGGGGGGCGGGAATAGGTTTCTCTCGTTTCTATAAGGGCCAGTAAGGTGGACCCTGTGTTAGGAGAGATCCAGCCCTCACATTTTACAGGTGAGGACACTGAGTCTGAGGGAAGTTAAGTGACCTGTTCTAGGGGACAGAAGGGGCAGACCTACAGTGGGCATTCATGCCTTCTGACTCAAGGGGCTAGCAGTCTTCCCACTGGACTTAAATCTCAGTTTGCCGATCTGCAAACACTCCCTGTAGATACCCTAGGGTTATTGTGAGAAGTACAAGTGAAACAAAGTCTAAAAATGCTCTTTTTAGAAACAGCAGCTGGATTCCCAGGTCCCTTCCTGCTCTGATGTAGGAACTCTGTTCCTATGAACAATACTTCCATCCCCACTCAAAACAAAGCAGTTTAGATGGATCATGGTAATTTGCTCTTTTGGAGGGGGGTATGGTGTGGGTCATCCCATCCTCTCAAATCCGTCCAGGATGAAGTCTTCCACATCCGCAGTGAGCTCTGAGGCCCCTACCTCAACTCCCAGCACCCATGAGGAGTCTGATTTAGACAGGATCAAACAGGTAGGGAGGGGTCAGGGGAGGGGTAGCCTAAGATGCCAAAATCTGACCATCTGGGCTGACTGTACAGGAGTGAATAAATGAATGGGGGGGAATCCTCCCCAAGTTCTATCACTAAGTGCTCACTCCAACTTTGCCACTATTTTGGGGAGAGCCTCTAGGGAGGGGTCTTTGGAGGGTATGGCAAATTTCTCCCCCATGGCAAAGTCCAGCCAATGAGGGCTGGGGCCTGTGGTTTGGGGAGTGTCCTGATGCCCCCTTTTCCTGTCCCACAGGAACTGCTGGAGGAGGTGCGGAAGGAGCTGCAGAAAGTGAAAGAGGAGATAATAGAAGGTGAGTGAGGGGCTAGCATTGGAGTCAGAGGTCACAAGGGGGCCCAGCCTTTGCTGCACTGTTCCCTCCCTGGTAAAACTGAGGGCTCTGACCGGCCACGCTCCACCTGGCTCCAGCCCAAGATGTTGTGGCCGGGTCCTGTCCACTCCAGGTGACCTCTGGCTTCCCCTCCTACCAACACCTTTCTCTGTTCTCTTCTCCAGCTTTTGTCCAGGAGCTCCGGAAGCGGGGCTCTCCATGACCAGAAGGACCTGGGAACCGAGCCCTGTCCCAGTCCCTCCTGCCTGGAGCTTTGGGATGAGCTGGAGAAGCCTCCTTCACACCTTGGCCTTGGCCCCCTGAGAAGATCCCGAGGAGGTGGCAGCCCAGCCCTGCCATTCCCTCCTGGCATGCAGATTTGAGGCAGGGAGCTCCACCTCCCACTTCTGTCCTTGGTCCATTCCTCCTTTCATCCCCTTGGGGCTCCTTCCTCTGCTTGGGACACATCAGTCAGCTCGAAGAAGGAAAGATGAAAGGGGAGATCACGTCTCCTCTTCCTGGAGCTCCTCTAAGGGTCCAATGTTCACTTTAATCCTTAGAAGCCTTCAATTTTTTTAAGAAAAAAAATATATATATATTTGTTTGGGAGGGAAAGGGGGGATTTTATTTGTTTTAATAAGGGTGGGGTCTTGGCAGTCTTAAATGCTGTAATCCCAGCTGTCCCCCTCTGGGGGTGTGGTTCTTCCAGGGGTATAGGGAACCAGGACCTCTTCCCACTGCAGGGAACTCCCTTCTCCCCTCTCCCTCAAAATATTCCCCTTACCCCTTTTCTATAAGGAATTAAGATTCTATGATTCTATAAAATACTGTAACTTTTTTTGAAAACAATTTTTTTATTTGGGGTAGCCCTGGGTTTTGGGTGGGAGAGTGAATGGAAGCAGAAAGCTGGCCTGGGGGACAGGAGGAATGTTCTCATGCCCATCCCCATGTTGAAATGGACTCAGTTGGAATAAATCTACCCATTTTTTCTATCACACAATACACTCTTTTGGCCGTCCGGTGTTTAGCAGGCTCTTGGTCTCCGGCAAATGTCCTGCCTAGGCCCTCACTTGTTCCCACCCCAGCCCTGGTCTAGGATGCTGGCTTAGCCTGGGCCCTAGGCCTCTACCATCACCTCCCACAGACTATGGGCTCCCCGAGGTCTAGACCATGTCACCACCCACTGGGGGGAAAGTGGTCACATCTCTGAGACCAGTCCCAGTACATCGAAGTCCAGCCTCTGAGATCATGGTTAAGTACCTTCCATGCTCAGGGCCTAAATTTACCACTCTGGTTGAGGGAGGGGTCTTGAATAGCATCAGTCACCTGAAAGGTCCCATTCAGGATGAAAAACTAAACTCTGAAACCTCAGACCTCAGAAGAGAGGCCACACCCTCCTTCCCTCAGACCAAACAGACCATAAGTGCATCGAGTGATTTCTGAGACCAAGGCCCTCCCTCCTTTAATTGTGAAGGATTTACAGTCGTAAAAAATACAATCAGCCCTCTGCCCCACTTCCTTCAATACCACTAGATTCTTCTGGGGGAAAGATGAGTACAGCCACCAGTCAGGAGATGTCTCCAACACACACACTGCCGCTGCCAGAAAGCAGTGAAGGGGTACCCCTTCCCCCACCCTGTGGGAAGGCAGAGAAGTCCTGTGGAAAACAAGGGCTCTGTCTACCTGGGAGAGGGGAGGGAAGCAGGACCTTTCATTTGGGATTTAGAGTGGGCATGACTTACTTACTGACCTCACTCTGGGGGAGTGAAGGATGAGGTTTGGAAACATTTCCCATCCAGCGTCATAGCAATGGACTAGAAGAAGAATCCTGGGAAGGTGGAATCCTAGGGAGGGGAGAGGGTTTCATGATAGCAGGTAGAGGGGAGAACAGGAGGCTGGGGAGGGAAGGGTCGCTACCAGTGGTGGGGAAGATATGGATTCAGAGACCCAATCCAAAAGAAAAGGACATGAGACCATCCCATTCCAAGAATCAAGATAACCTAAGGAAGGCTGGTCTGAGATAAGAGATCTCCAAGGAGATACCCCCAAAAGACAGGAGTTCTCCATGGACCAAAGAAAGGGGGAGGGGGGGGAATGTCAAGCTGGACCATCACATGGTTGGGTTCAAGGGTCAAGAATTTGTTTGTCCCAAGGGGCAAGTCCAGTGGGAATATCCCACCTTGTTGGAGTGGGGGATTCTTATGACAATGCAGGAGGAAAAGGGAAGAAAGGTGAGCAGATGGGTTTGGGGAGCCACAGGAGAGGATCCCAAGGTGAGAATGACTTCGGGATAGCAGCACCCTAGCCAATTCTTTATTCCCAGGGGGACAACGATAGAACATGAAATGAAAAGTATGGCCAATCCCATAAGAAACAAGCAGACCAAGGGGGTTTGGGTAGGAGGGAACGGGAAATGTCACACAGGACCACTGAATGCCACAAGAAGTGGGAGGTACCATGGGTGTGTTGGCCAACCATCCTTCAAGGAGGGTCCAAAAGAACATGGCACCAGCAGGGGGCAGTGTGCAGAGGGGAGAAGCTGGCATCATCCATGGGGATGGGCCAGGAAGTCCCTATTTCCCCTTTTTTTCCAGCAGTTCCTTGAGCTCTGTGACCTTGGTCTGTAGTTCAGCAATGGTGCCCAGGTACCGGGAGGCCTCTCGCTGCTGAGCCTGCAGGGTTTCCACAGTCAAGGTTAAGGTGCCCAGCTCAAGCTGAAGGGATTCCAAGACCTGCCGATGCTCCTCCTCCTTGCGCCGGGTTTGGCCGGACTGGCGGAAGTACTCAAGGACCAGGCAGGTGCCGCCCACTAGGAAGATGGTGGCCTCACCCAGCAGCTCAGCCCCAAGCTCTGCCGCAGCCTCCTCATTGAGGGGCTTAATTGTGGCTCCTCGGAAGCCCAGGATCCGCATCTTTGTCCGCATTTCCACCCAGTGGTACACTGCAGAGATGAGGGAGGGCTGGGGTGAGGCCAAAGCAGGGTGCTGGGGCCAGAGAAGGCACCGACCACTTCCAACAAAGTGGACAAGTTCCTGTCCCTCTCTGGGCCTCAGTTTCCCCATCTGTGAAACAGAATTAGCCTCTATAGTCCCAGTTCTAAAACTCAGTCTGCTGGGTCTTGGTCAAGTCACTTCCCCTCTGAAGAAACCTCAATTTCCTCTTTGAGAAAGTGGACCAGACAGATAGTTCTAAAGAGGAAGGGGCTGGGACTAGGGGATGGCTTCTGGAGAGCCAGCATGCTAAAGCCTAGAGAACACGGGTTCTCAGCCTGGGGTCCACTGATGGTCAAGGACTGGGAACAACCTCAGGGGATTGACTGGTGAGCTGGTGAAACTGGGAGAAGTGCCTTTCAATGAAACTGGATCCCTTTGAAATCCTGCATACTCTATTTCATGCACTGAAGATCTTTCCTCAGGGAAAGGGTTCATAAGTTCACCAGCCTGACTTCCAAAGGGGTCCATGACATAACAGAGGTTAGCAAGCCCTGCCACAAAGTGAATAAAATGTAGGAAGAGGAATGGTCCACAAAGATGCCCAAGAATTCCCAGGGCATAAAGAGCCAAGGATGGAGACCACAAGAGACCTCAACCTCAGAGGTCTAGAGCAGGGGGCCGGCACAGCACCTGCAGTGGGTGCTGGAAGTCTAAAAGTAAGCTGAGGTAGGGACCACTGAGGCTTGCTGGGAAATGAAAGGAGTAAGGTTGCTGGTTGTGGTAGAGGAGGAAGAGGACTAGATGTTAGAAAGCCATAGTCACACAAGAACACTGAAGTAATAGGGTGGTGAAATGTGATAGGAAACATTTGGGTGAAGATAAACCAGGCAGAAATAGATCACAGTCTTCTCAGGCAGAAAGAGGAAAGAGATAAGGAGTTTGGGAAAGAAAGGGGTGGCTAGGAAGAACACCAGATAGAGCACCAGGCCTGGAGTCTGAATTATCTTCCTGAGTTCAAATTCAGTCTCAGACATTTACTAGCTGTGTGCCCCCGGGCAAGTCACTCCAGTTTATTTACTTCAGGTTCCTCATCTGTAAAATGATCTGGAGAAAGAAATGGCCAACCATTCCAGTATTTTTGCCAAGAAAACACCAAATGGAATCACAAAGATGTGACTGAAAAATGACAAGAAGAAAATGATGATTTCAGCCTTCCCAAACTGGAGGAACTGGGGACAGGATAGGTTGATCTGACCCCAACTGTCACCAGCAAAGCAGGAATGGTTGCTTTAGGGAATGGTTGCTTTGGTGAAAGAACAGGAATCTTGGGAGATAAGTGATTATTCTAACTTTGAATGTGAGGGTAGTAAGGTCCTCTCTACGGAGGCAAGTTGGGGATCATCAGACAGAGATTCTAGATGTCATGAAAACAGCTTTGAAAAGATTCACCCTCCCCAGCTACAAAATCCCATTGGGAAAGCCAACCCAAACTAAGTTTTGGAGACAGTCAATCCCCAGGAGTGAATGGTATGATATGGCTTCCTATGGCACTGATATTCACTCTTAGTGGGCATTCAGAAGGCCCTGGGCCCAGGAGATGCCAGGCCCTGCTGGCCTACACTGCACCATTCTGGGGGGAAGAGGGAAGAGACACTTGGAGACACTGAAAAGTCAGACTGTCTCAAAGAAGACAACCCTTAGCTCATCCTCCATGTGGTCTAGCAGAAGGAAGTGGAGAATGGTTGGCTTAAAAGAGAAGATTCATGAAGGAACAAGATAGGTTTTGAAGGTATCACTAGGAAAGGGGGTTTCCCTGGTTTTCCTTATCTCAGTGGGCATAGCCTGCCAAGAGGTCAACTCAGGAAGCTTCTTCTTCCAATGAACCTGACAGCCAGAGCCAGCACAGCTGGATTCCCCATCACAGGGAGGGGAAGGAGGGCCTACAAGCCACAATGTATGTTAAAGGGGAAGATCATTCAGATCTGGGTGGAACCGGAGGGGCCTAGGGGCCTCTTCTCTGAGTACATGAAACAATCCCAAAAAGGAAAAGAAAAGGGTGTCTAAAGTGAATGTATTAAAAAGACATCAGAAGATGGAGGCAAGGTGAGGCAACAAGATGAATGGGAGCCCATGGCAGAATCCTGTCCTGCGAACAGAAACTCTCAGAATACTACAAAGCTTACAAGGGAACCTGGCGACAGCAAAAAGGTTTTAGAAATCTATAGCGGGGAAAGAGACTAAAAGGGGAAAGAACATTTCCTGGGGGCAGCCAGAATGCTGATGGGCCCAAATAGAAGAACCAATCAGCCTGAGCGTGCAGATCTGTTTGTCCTGCCAAAAGCATTGATCTTTGGACTGGAAGGGCCAGATAAAATGGCCCATGTAGGGAGGAGAGCCCAGGTAAATAAGTGGCCAGCAAGAGGATACTGGGCTACCCATGAGGACAGGCACCCTGACAAATGAATCCCCGGGAATATTCCAGAACTGAAAGCGAAGGATGGGATCCTTGATCCTTGTGAAAGACTGTGGCCTAGAGGAAGGAGGGCACTAATTCAGGACTAGAGATGGGCCAATGTTCCGATTTTCCAAAAAGTGCCACCTGCAAAGTAGAGGCTGCTCGGTTTCTGACCCGCCGGCAGAAAAAGAACTTGATGGACAGAGTCATTTGTGGTCTCAAGACCATTTGAAGGGTCTGTGGTGGTATGGCCAAGGGATCTGGGATTACATCTGTAGTCTGTGTGGATAGAAATCCTTGCACAGTGTGAGAATGACTCCAAGCCAGGTGGGGTGGCTAACCCCTGGAAGGCAGTGCCAGGCTTGGGAGAGCTGGGGAAAGAGGACTGACTAAGGAGTTGTCCATCTATAGCTCGGCTGGTCAGTTAAGAGGGGCTTACTGACAGACAGACCACAAGAAGACAGTCAGAACCGAACACAGAGTGCAGGACCAGGAGCCCTCAGAAACCAGACTCGGGGCTGGCCAGAATGACCATCTGAGACCAGGGAGAAGCGATTTTTTCAAAGGCAAAGGGAATGCCAGTCTTTTCTCTCCTCCACAGGGGTACCGGGGCTCTACCCTTAGAGTGGGAGGCTCATGGACGCTCTCCCTGGGTCCAAAATGAAGGCTGTGCTGGGGTGAGGAGAGAATCTGAAGCTACTTCTTTTGGACGGTCACAGAATGCTAGGGATTCGGTAAGACCCGAGTTCAAATCTGGCATCGGACGCTTACTACCTGGTGACCCTGGACGAATCACCTCAGCCTGTTTTCTGGTCTGCAAAATGGGGGTGACAACATGCCTGCCCTCCAGGGTGGCTGTGAGCTCAAACGAGATGGTACGTGTAAAAGCTGGCAAACTTTAAAGCTCCTTACAAGCGCTGGCTGCGTCTGCCCCCCGGCCCTGGGTTAACGCCTGGCTACGTCCTCGCCACGGTCAGAGCTACGGGAGGAGACCCTAGGTCCGTTTTAGAAGCGAGGGAAGTGGGCATCAGAGAGGGTCAGTGACTTCCCCAGGGCACACGGCCCCTAAGGAGCGGGGCTGGGGCTGGAGTCCAGGCTCACGTCACCTGCATTCCAAGCATGAGCGTGAAACTGACACACAGGGTGGGCCCTCAACACTAAACCCCGCTAAGTCCGGTCCTCCCCACCCTGAGGTCCCACTAACCCCGAAGCCCCGCCCCACCTCTGTCATTCCTCCGGCCAAAGTCAAACTTGCCCGCCCTTCTATCCTCTCCATTGGTTAGCGTCGCCGTCCGTCCCAGCACTGCGACTCCCCCATTGGTCCGCCGTGCCTCCGCGAGGGCGTAGGAGAGAGGAAGAAAGGGCGAGCCAGGCCGAGGAGGCCTCCAGCTATTGGCCGGCGCGGAGAGCACGCGGCGCCCCCATTGGGCTTGCTGGCCGTCTGGAAAGGAGGGGGAAAGAACGGGAACAGACCCGCCTCTCCAGAGCGCGATAGCCTCTCCTGATTGGCCAGAGTGGGTAGCGCGCCGCTTCATGATTGGCCACTCAGGTCGGAGGGGGAGGAAGGCGGGGGGGCGGGGCTCGAGGTCCGGAAAGGACCATCGTGGGGAACGGGAGGGGGATTCTGGGGGTCCGGCTTACGCTGGGCGGGTGGCAGGCAGATGTAGGTCCGAAAGAAGTGGCTCCGGCGCGCCCCCTCCTTAATCCTTTGGGCCAGCGGTTTGCTCAACTGCCGTACGCCCAGGTACAGCAGCTTCGCCATGGGGAACGCGCCCACCACCATCTTGGCGGCCGCACGTGCGTCACGGCCAGGCCGGGCGACAGCGGGGCATGAGCCCTCGGCGCACGCGCGCGTCACTGGCGTAGCCCGTTGGCCGTGGGCGGGGTGGGAGCCTGCGCACGCGCTTTTCCGTATGTGAGGGGCGCGGTGGCGTCAGCACGCCTCGCCTGACGCCGCGGTTCTTTGCCCTCATCAATATGTAAATGAGCCTCATTCTCGCGGAGGCGGGGAACGCTCCCAGGTTCCTTGGGAAGGCGGACCCGGCCAGTGTGACGTCACGAATCTCGATCGTGACGTCACGATGTGATTAATTGGTGCTGATTAATCATCGAGTTTGGTCTTCAGAGGCCGAATCTCCCAGGGGAGCGTCGCCCCTCACGCACTTCCATGGGCCTGGGGACACACTCGCCCCTCCCCCCCTTCCTTTCCAAACCCTCTCTTTGCTCTCTTCCCCTCCCGTCTCTTCCCCTTCCTCCCCCCTTTCCCTTTTCCCTGCCCCCTCTCAGCCTTTCCCCTCTTCCCTGCGCCTTCCCTTCTCCTTTCCAGTCGTCCTTCCCCTTCTCCCCCCCACACCCCCTGGTCCTTCCCCCCTCCCCCTTCTCTGCTCCTTCCCCCTCCCCACGCCCCCTGGTCCTTTTCCCCTCTCCCTCCCCTGCTCCTTCTCTGCTCCTTCCCCCTCCCCACGCCCCCTGGTCCTTCCCTCCTCCCCCTTCTCTGCTCCTTCCCCCTCCCCACGCCCCCTGGTCCTTTTCCCCTCTCCCTCCCCTGCTCCTTCTCTGCTCCTTCCCCCTCCCCACGCCCCCTGGTCCTTTTCCCCTCTCCCTCCCCTGCTCCTTCTCTGCTCCTTCCCCCTCCCCACGCCCCCTGGTCCTTTTCCCCTCTCCCTCCCCTGTCTTTACCTCTGCCCCTCCACTTATCCTTTTCCTTCCCTCTTTCTTTCCCCCAGTCTTTTCCAAACCTTCCCCCTGTCCTCTTCCACTCCCTTGTCCTTTTCCTTCTTCCCTCCCCTGCCCCTATCCTGCAGAGGTGGAACATCTGTGGGAGATCTTTCCCCTCACTTACATGGGATCTTGGGAAATCTCTCCATCTCCAGAGAGTTTTGGAAGATCGTTCCCCTTTCCCATTAGAGGCTATGGTAACCTTTTTACATCACCCACTGCCTGCCTGTGTAGTGTCATTAACTCCTTCCCACATCCATGGAAGATCCCTTCTCTCTGCATGAGAAGGCTGTGGAAAACTTCGAACTCACCCAGGCTGTGAGAAAGGCCTTCTTTTCCCCTATGCCATTAACAGCTATGGGAAGATAATTTCATGAAGGACCCTTTCCTCTTCCACCAAGGACTTTAAGAAACTCTCCCCCTTTCCCACAGTAGATGGAAAACTATCTCTCATGGGAGAGATGTGGGAGATCCATTCCTTTCTGAACAGGGGTTGTGAGAAATTCTTACCATTGTCCACTGGAGGCAGTGGGGAACTGCCCAAGAGTCTCTTCAGCCTTTTCTCTTGAAATCCCACTTTGTGGGTGAGATGTCACTACTGTCAGCTTGCCTTGGAGTTGACATTGGCGCCCCACCCCCGCAAGTCTATGGTCTCTGAAAGGGCCTTGTCAGAGTGTTGGGACTGGAAGATTGTCTAGTTCCTTACATGGCCATTCTACAGCTAGCAAAATTAGGGGAAGCAACTTAAATATCCAAGGTCACATAGTGGGGACTGAAATTCTTTTCTTCTGACAATTAGAAATCTACAAAAACAACTTCCTTGGAGCATAATGCTATCCGGGTCACTGAAAATGTCCAAGCAAATGACAGATCATTCAGGTCAGGGAGGCCATCATCGAGAGGCCTACACTGGGCAGGAAGTTAGGCTCTATGTTCTATAAGGTCCCTTCCATCAATGAGATTTTATGGATTTATTTAATAATCCTTTCCTCAGGGGCTTGGGTTCCAGTGTACCTTCCTGAGGGAGCTGCCAGGCTAGCTGAAGGATGAGACAAAGTCAGCACATCTTTGAGGGGATGCTGACAAGCTGGGTCACATCTAAAGCAGGGAGATCAGGAAAAGAGGAGAGGGAGAAGCTAGAAACCATGCCATGAAAGGATCAGCTGAAGGACCTTGGGAATTTTAGCCTAGAGAAGAGGAGACTGGGGAGGAAACAAATAGTTGGCATTTTTTATGGTCTGGAAAGTGCTTTACACATTGTCCTCTGGTCCTCACAACAACCCTGTGAGGTAGGTGCTATGGTTATGACCCCATATTTCAGATGAGGAAACTGAGGTTCCAACAGGTGAGCTCACCCAGGGTCACACAGCTAGCAAGTGTTAAGAAGTATGATTCAAACTCAGGTCTCTCCTGAATGGAAGTACTGTGTTCCCACTATAACATACTCACAGGACCAAAGGATTTAAAATTAGAATCTTAGAGGCCATACCAAGAAAGAAACAGCGGACCAGAAAGGGGAAGGGGCATTCCCCCAAATCTCACAACCAACAATTGGCCCCATGGGGATTTCCAACCAGCCCTCTCAATCCAGATCCCTTAGTCTTCCCCCAATATCTCCCATACTTCAGAAAGTTACTAGATTCAAGTATGGAAAAGGCTGTTAGGTAGAAAAGGAGTCAGATATGGCTTGTTTGGTTCGAGGAAGATGGGGACAGGAAAAGTGGGAAAAGACATTTCACAGAAACAGATTTCAGTGGGGACAAATGGAAGAAATTCATGACAATTGGATTGACCCCTTCTATTCGCCAGCAATGTATTTGAGGGTTGGGGAACCTGACTTCTTGTCCATGCCCTGATATTGACTCCCTCTGTGACCTTGCTGGGCCTCAGTTTCCTTAATTGCAAAATGGGAGGGAGGAGGATTTGGACAAGATGGTCTCCAGTCCCCTTTCAGGTCAGACATTCTGGAATAACTGGATGGATACACAGGGTCTTTTTCAAATGCAAGTGGAGCCTTGTTGACTGAAGACCTTACTAAGAAGCAGGAGGGATCTTAAGGACAAATCACAGACTGTCCAACCTTCCCCAGCAGGGAAGTCACCTCAAAGTAGCCAGGGTCAGGATGGATTGGGCAAAATTCCTGGGGGGGAGGGGAGGCCCAGAGGCATATTTAGAGCAGTCTGGTAGAGGGGAAACGGGCCAGAAGGGACCCTGAAAGACACTAGAAGATACAAACACCCTCTCCATCCATGCCACAGCCCTGTTGTGAGGGGGATACAAAGACCTAGAAGGGGGGAGTGATTTGCCTGAGATCTTGCAGTTGGTCAGTTGGTCTAAGACTTAAGTGCTCTGATTCACACGGTCTTAAGCTTTTTCCAGTCTGTGGTGCTTTGGGGATAACTGCATGCAGATATCTTTGAGTCAAAATATGCTTTGCAGAGTTCAGGGGAAAAGAAGAGACATGCTCACAGATACCCCTTCTGTTCCTTCCTGTTAGAATTTATAGTATGTCAGAGCCCAGAGGGACTTTACAACATACATTGACCAAGCTCAAAGGAATCTTAGAACGCTGTGCTCAGAGAGACTTCAGGACATGGAATGTCAGAGCCTAGAGGGTCCTTAGAATATAAAATGTCAGAACTGGGAGGGCCTTCAAACAGAGAATGTTAGCTGAAAAGAACTTTGGAACATAAAATGTCAAGCTGGGAGGAACCTTAGAACATAGGATGTCAGAGTGGGGAGGTACCTCAGGACACAGGATGTCAGTGCTATTTAAAAACGTTACATAGAAAGCTAGAACTGGGAGACACCTTAGGACACAATGTTAGAAATGGTAGGAAGTGGAAAGATAGAAAATGTTAAAACTTGAAAATACTTTAGAACATAGAAAACCAGTGCTCAGAACCTCAGGGTCAGTGAATGTGAGCTAGAGGGGACTTTAAAACAGAATGTTCTGACTAATGGGGAAATGTATTTAACATGATGGTACATGTGTAACATATCAGATTGTTTGCCGTCTTAGGAAGGGAGAAAATTTGAAACTCAAAATCTTATCAAAATGAATGTTTCAAACTATCTTTACATGTAATTGGAAAAAAACTAAAACACAACAAGAAAAATAAATCAGAATGTCCCAGATGAGTGGTACCTTAGCCCACAGAATGTTAGCTAGAAAACACTTAGAACACAGCATGTCAGAAGTAGAAGGAACCCTAGAACTTAGAATGTCAAAGCTGAGTCCTAAGAAACTGTGTAGTCCAACCACCCCTTCCCCACTAGACACCTTGTTTTAAAGTGAGAGGGCCTGAGACTCAGAGAGGGGAAACAGTTTGCCTGAGGTCACACAGTCAGAAAATAACAAGCCACAATTTGAACTCTGACTTCCTGGCTCCTAGCCCAGGGCACTCTCTACCCCTACCCTTGCTGTTTCTACAATAAACAAATGAGTGATGATAATATAATATTCTGGCTCCTTCCTCAGCTCCCAGTCTTAGTCCGGTCGCAAACACTTCCTGTGTCTCATTCTCTACACCCTCTCCCATCCCCCCTCCTTGAATCACTTTCCTCATTTAGAGAATTTTTCTCATTCTCTCTCCCCCAAATCTACTCCTCCCCTCCCCCCACCCCACTGTCCCCAGCATTTCCCAACATAGGTTTCCAGGAATCTCTCTGGGGGTACAGTGAAGGATTGACCCTTGATGTCATTCACCTCCCCTCTCCAGTCCAGCCTGTTCATTTCTGGTGGGAGAATGGGGTAAGCATGCAAAAGGGTTAATATTTAAATAATGCTTGAGATCATCAGTCCATTTTACCCCTTTCTCCTTATTTAGAAAGGCTGGGGGGGGGGGGGGTCAGGGAAAATACAGAAATACAGAGAAGACTCCTCCTAGTAGCCTGGATAGGTGGGAGGGAGAGAGGAGGCTGATACTGGAAGCTGGAGAAATCTCCCTAACCCTCCCTCTCTCCTACCGCCCCCCCTACTCCAGGGGCGTGTGAACTGAAGCAAGGGGCAGGAAAGAGAGCCTAGGGAGACCCTGCAGCTGCTCACAGGATTGTAGATTATAGAAATGGAAAACTGTCCTAGACCGACTTGACAAACATCTCTCCCTCTGCACATGAGCCCAGCCCAGCTTGTCTGCTCTCTCCCTCTCCCTTCTCCTACTTCCCCTCTTTCCCCCCTTTTCCCCCCTTTCCCCCCCCCTTTTCCCCCCTTTTCTCCCCTTTTCCCCCCTTTTCCTCCTTTTCCCCCCTCCTCTCTGTCTCCCTCTGTCTCTCCCATCTGTCTGTCTCTCTCCTTCCCTCTCCCTCTGTCTCTCCTCTCTTCTCTATCTCTTTCTATCTCTCCTCTCTCTGTCTCTATCTCTCCTCCCTCTCTCCCTCAGTAGGGAGCTGGACACTATCTTCCTGAAGCCTGTGACTTGTAAAGAACAAAGGAAAGATGTGGAAGGAAAGATCCCTTCACAGTAGAATCTTAGAGCCATCCAACAGACAGGGAAATGCAAGGAAAGGGATTTACTCAAGGTCACCCAGCCCTGGATCTCCAGCGCTGCCTCAGAGAGCATCTCCAGCTCACTGGTCTTTCCATTGCACCTCCACTTTCTGTCCCCTCTCCTCCTTCCCTCTTCCTCTCTCTTCATCCAGTCCTTGCCTTTCCCACAGTTTAAACGGCGACCTTATCCTCCCCACCACCACGGAACAAAATTCTCCATCTTGGCTCAAGCCCTCTTTATGGATATTCACACAAGATTCATTTGCATCTCATTTGCATATAAGAGACCGGGGATGGGACGATACCAGGGCAGACTCCAGCGGAGGCTGGGGTCCAGCCGGGAGGCTGGTGGAGGAGGGTCACTGAGAGGGCGGCAGCATCTTGAGCTGCACGTCATCCCCTCGCGAATGGGAGTGGGAGGCCAGGGCCCCTCCCCAGCTGCAGCGGCCCACACTGTTCCTCTTGGATGCCAGCGGGGTCTCCAGGGTCAGGGAGGCGTTGGCCATCTCCTGGGGCTTGTCGCTGGCCAGGAATCGCAGGAGGCTGTGCAAGGCCTTGGCCACGTCGCCGCGGGCGCCCTCGTTGACGAAGCAGTAGAGGATGGGGTCGGCCACGCAGTTGAGGCTGGTGAAGGCCAGCGAGCTGTGGTAGGCAGCGAAGACCTTCTCCTCGAAGCCGCACTCCCAGGGGCGGCCCAGGTACACGGCGCTGCGAGACAGCAGGAGCACGTGGTAGGGTGCGAAGCAGACCAGCACGATGGCGATGAGACTCAAGGCCAGTCGCTTGATCTTGGCCTTCTCTTGGCGCTCGGTGGACACGCTGCCGCGCACGGCACGCAGGATGCCCCAGTAGGAGAAGAGCATGAGCCCCCAGGGGAAGAGAAAGCCGATGAAGATACGGTAGAGATTCATCCAGGCCACCCAGCCCTCCATGGGGAACTTCTCGAAGCAAAAGGTGTGGTTGTAGCGGTCCCGGAAGAGCTCGTCGTGGAAGAGCGGCGCCGAGTTGGCGCCCAGCTCCGTGGCCCACACCACAGAGCTCACAGCCACTGCTGTCTTGACGCGCCGCAGGCGGGCGAAGCGCAGGGGGTGGGCCACTGCCAGGTAGCGGTCCACTGAGATGCAGCAGAGGAAGGCGATGCTGATGTAGATGTTGGTGTAGAAGACGAAGCCGAAGAGCTTGCAGGAGCCGCGCCCGTGAATCCAGTTATCGTGGTGCAGAAAGTAGTCGACCCACAGCGGCAGCGTGGCGATGTAGAGCAGGTCAGCGATGCTCAGGTTCATTAGGTAGACACCTAGCTCGTTGTGCTGGCGGACTTGGCGGTAGGCAGCCCACAGGGCTAGGCAGTTGGTGGGCAGCCCGATGCCCATAACGATGATGTAGAGGGAGGGCGGGAACAGGTGGTCCACCCTCGAGTCCACGTGACAGCCCTCCAGCGTGGCATTGCCCATCGTGGGTGAGGAGGGCAACAGAGGAACAGGGGTGCACCCCCTGACCCAGGTGGGCAGTGGGGCCTCCAGAGGCTGGAAGGCAGGAGGCCATTGGGGCCCCCCTATCCCCTCCAGGGGACTCAGGGACACATGATGAAGGGGAGCACAGGGAGCTGAAGGGATGGGAGACAGTGAGCTTAGAAGGCTGACGGGAAGCGAGTAAGGGAGGATTGGGAGCAGAGAAGAAGTAATTAATGGGACAGGCGAGAGAAATAAGTATAGTGTGGGGATGATGGATCCCTCTGCCTGCCCCCTTATCTTTCCCCTTTTTCTGAGAGCCTGGGGACAGTTACATGAGAGAGGGCTATGAAATCCCAGAAAAATAAGGAGAACAAGAAAGGCAGTATGTAGGACACTTGGGAGAGTGAAGGAGGAACTGGTAGGGGGGTCTGTAAGAATGAGGATGGTGAGCACTGAGAACCCTAGTCTCTCTCTCTCTCTGAAAATCAGGCCAGTTGTGAGAGTGGGGGAGGGGAGAAAACTGAGGTCTTTGGGAAATCGAGAAGATGTGAAATTGGGGAGTGGGGGTCAGTGGAGGGTAGAAATAGGAGGTTTCTGGAAGATGAGAGGGGGCAGTTTCAGGTTAGGGGGTTGGTGTCTCAGTGAGATTCTTGGGTTGTTTCTGGTTGGAGATTTGGCTGTTATGCCCCTCTATCTCCAACAAGCTGTCTTGAGAGTCTGAAATTCCTCCTGTGTCAAAAGAGAAAGAAGCAGGCATGTAAGGGTTATAGAAGGAGAGTGGTCAACCCCTCCCATACTGCCACCAATTTCAATTTAATCTCATGAATACTTATGAAAAGAATGGGGGAAGGGTCAGCATGGGAGTGTGAGAAGAAAGCCAGCTGAAATTCAAATCCACACACCCTGGGATCTTGGGGCAAGTCTTTTGGGCTGTAGAGGACTTGATTTTCTATAAAATGAGGGATTTGGGGGCACTAGACATCTCAAGTTTCCCAGTACATAATGTCCAGAGACATTGCGTCTCTGCTGTCCCTTCCTACCTAACCCATCATCAGATTCTGTTGCTGCCAAAGAATGGGACTGTCAGTTTGGAGTCACCAAGGAGAAGTAGATCCCTCCATCTGAAGGCAAAATATCCACCCTATGAAGCAGACGGAATCCTGGGGGGGAAAAAGTACCCAGGCATTCCAAGACCCACCTCACCAGTCTGGATCTCCCTTGAGGAAGGTGGAAAATCACCTAACAGGCAGTTAATCAATCAGCATGTATTAAGTACTTACTCTATGCCAGACTCGTGCAAAGCCCTGGGAATATGGAGAACAGCAAAAGACAGCCACTGCCTTCAAGGAGTTCCTAATCTAATGGAGGGAAACAGCATGGGTACAAATGTGGACAAACAAGCTCTAAACAGAATAAATTGGAGCTAATGACAGAGGGAAGGCGCTGGCCCGATATAACATGAAACAGTCAGATGAACATAACAGTAAAATGACAGATACACACAGCAGCAATCATGCAGTTACATTCAAGGCACACTTCACATGGATGGCACAGGGTAACAGCTATCAGTTCTACAATGCTTTGGGATTTGCTGTGCTCCTTCCTCACAGCAACAATCCTGAGACAGGGAAATCCCATTTTACCGAGACTATAGGGAGGCAATGCATGCTTGCCGAGTTAGGACAGAGTAGAGGGGACTGAGGCAGGATCACAGGTTCTAGAGGTGGAAAGGGCATTAGAGATATTCTGGTCCAGGTCCCTTATTTTGCTGATTAGGAAACTGAGGCCCAGAGAAATGAAAGCTTCTCAGAGGTCACATACATAGTAAGAAGCAGATCTGGGATTCCAACCCAGGTCTCCTGACTCTCAGTCTAGGGCTTGAGTCCTCCCCCTCATATTGTATCTAGCAAATCTGATCTTTGATCCTTGCATGAGTAAGGTAACATGGAGTTACCTGAAGGTGTGTGACTTCTGTTCCGTGGGTGTGCACACGTGTAAGACACACATGCATATGTATGTAGGTGGTCTTGTGTGTGTGCTCCCTGGGGCTCAACCTGCCCTCTGTCCCGGCTGTATTCCCCTGGCACTGAAGCATGAAAGCAGCCTCTTAACCAAAAGAAAGGTCAAATCTGCTTGGCAACCCTGGCCCCTTGCCTGGCCCCAAACAATTCCCATACCCTAATGTCCATCCTATCCTTCCCTTTGGGAGCTGGGATCATAACTACCTGGCTCTGTCCCTCAGTTTCTTCCCCCCTTGTCCCCTTCGTCCTTAAGTCTTCCCTCTCGAACCCTCAGAACCTAATTCTTTGATCCTTAAGTATTCCCCACTCCTCATTCCTAATTTTCCTCCTTTCAGTCCCTTCGTCTTCCTCTCTGCTTTCCACATCTCTCTACCTCAATGTCCCCTTTCTTCTGATCTGTCTTCTGTCTTGGTCACTCAGACTGCCTTTCTATTCTAACCTTTATCACACCATGTCTTCCTTCTCTGCCCTTCAGTCTCTCTGTCTATTCCTCAGTGGTCCCTATCTCTCTTTAGTTTCTCAGTTTCTCCCACCCTGACCTCAGCATCTCCCTCCATCCTCCAATCTTCCCTCTCCATATTCTTCAACCTGGCTCTGTCCTCACTCCTTCCATCTTTTCTCTCAGCATGTCCCTGCTCTGAGTCTCTCCCATTTTTGATTCCTCCGTGTCCTTTTTCCTTCATAGCCTTCCTAATTGTTCTCACCTCTGTTCTTCAGCATCTCTCTATCTTTCAATCTCTCTCTGTCCAACCCACTATCTTTCTTTCAATGTCCCCTTCTTGCAACCTTCCCTCTTTCTCTCTCCTTCACTTTTCCTCCTTTCCTCAATCCCCCTTCTCCCCAGCTCTCTGTCCCTTAGTCTCCTCTGTCTGTGCCCACCATTCTCCCTTCTCTGTCAAGTCTTCCCCATTTGCCCCAGTCCATCCCTCTCTCCTTTCCCCTTGGTCTCTCTCTACCCTGCCTTTCAGTCTTCTCCCTCTCTCTGTTCCTCAGTCTCTCCCTTTCTTTCCCTCAGTTTCTTCTTCTCTGATAGATTCAATAAATGTCTTTATCTCCCTTACCTGGTACCCATTGGGTGCAGAAGAGAAAACCAACCACCCTGTTTCCTAATATCAAGGAAATTCACCTCCCACCCAATCATTTCCTCCCGGGGTAGGAGGAAGTGGGAGGGAGGTGTGCTATTACCCTCCCTCAACCAGAGGAAGGGGACACTTTAGGGCAGTGTCTGGGGATTGATCTCACCCCTCTGTCTTGTCTGTTGATTCAGAGTAGTACCCCCAAGAGACCCCCTTTCACAAAATCCTAGAGTCTTGCATTAATGCTCTTAGAATTTCTGAATGATGTTCTTGTAATGAAGAATGTTAGAACATACATAGACTGTGAGAACAAGGAAGAACCTTAGAATAGAAGAACCACAAGAACATAAGCTATTAGAACTGAAAAGTGTCATCAGATACAGAATGTCAAAGTCGGGAAGGATCGTAAAACATGGAATGTCAAAGCTGAAAGTCCCATCTTCCAGCCTGAAGGATAAGGAATTGAATTTGCCCAGGGTTCCAGAGTCAGTGGGACTAGAACCCATGTGTCTGAATGCTCAGGGGTTTTTCTACTATCTACATTGTCCCCGTGCCTCATCATACTTTGATTACTCTCCCTATTCTATTGTTTGGTGACCCCTCTGGACCACCCCCATCCCCCTCGTTTCTTCCCAGAAACTTCTGGAGCTCTAGAGAATGGGCCTCTGAACCCAACCCCCAACCTCCAGCATCTGAGCTCTGACTTGCAGTCTTTGCCACTGGCCCCCTCACCTCTTTATCCTACTCTCACCTGCACATGAGGCGGTCTAGGAAGAAAGGCGTTCTGGGGAGGAGAGGTAGAAAGAGAGAAGGAGGAAATGGGCTGCCGAATCCTTCAGTTTATTTAGATCTTCCTCTGTCTCTCCTCACCCATCTCTCACATGTTCTGTCTTTCTCTATATGTTTGTCTCTGTCTCAGACTCTCCCTCCATATCTCTTTCTGTTGCTCTCCACCATGTAACCCTCATTCCAGCCCCGCTTTGAGAAAGAAGCAAAGGGGGGGAAATGCAGTCGGAAAAGGAAAACTGGCGTCTTGTCCGTCTCTCCTCCTTCATCCTGGGTCGAAGAGCCAGAAAGACCGAAAGAGAGAGGTAGGAAGTAGAACTTCGGGCAGAGGGTGGAAAGAGGGGTCAGGGAGGGTGAGAAAGGTGGTGGGGGGAGAGAAAAACGCACGGAGACAGAGATAGAGAGAAAGCGGCATGAGGAGGGGTGAGGTGAGTCAGAGACAGAAGTAAGGGGAGACAGACCAAGAGGATGGCGAAGGCGGGGATAAGGGGCTAGAGGAAACATGGGGCTCCCTCCCGGACCCCCCAACCTGCTCACCAGCTCCGCCGTTCTCCCCCGCGCGGCCGCCTGCTTCTCCGTCGGTCTCTGTGTCCCCCTCACATCCGCCCCCACCCCCGGTTCCCCCAGGGACCGCCTGCCGGCTCTTGCTCCAGCAGGCTGCACATTAGAGGTTGAAATGTGATCACGCCGGCCTGGCCTCGCTCCCCACCTGGTGTCCAGGACGGCCAGAAACCTGAGCCTCCTCCCCCCCAGTCCCCCAGCCTTCGACGGCGCCGGCGATGGCTGGATCCGCTCGAAACCCTGGAGCCCCTAGCCCAGATGGACAGAGGCAGTGGCAAGAGGAAAAAGAGGAAGGAAAGAGAGGTAGAAAGATAAAAGAAGACTGACAGAAGAGGGGGCCGAGACAGAGAGAGAGATAGACGGAGAGACAGTGGGAAATTACTGGGTTATCGCGATGGAGAGAGAAATGCAGTGGAAGAAGGGAATTCAGCTTACAGCCATGGACAGTGGCTTCTTCTCCCCAGCCCCTTGTCGGGTCATCCCTGGTGGGAGTGCCCTGGGAGCAGCCCCCAGCCTCCCCCAGAGACCAACACCTTCTCTCCTCCCCCTCTCCCTCCCCCATCTCCATTCCCTGCTTCTGTCCCAGTCACACCAGCCAAGTTATTAGCTGTCTAGACACAGACCAAATTATAGCCCCCAGCAGGGAAGGAAAGGGGCAGGCATCAAGCTGGGGGTTAACCCCTTGCCCCCCATTTTCCAATCCCCTCAACCAGATTTTCTACTTTCCAGTCTGGCTTCCTTCCCCATCCCTTGTTTTGGTGAAGGGCTCTTCAGTTTCTGCCTATAGAGTCTAGAGCAGGAGCTCTTAATTTTGGGGGATCAGGGACCCTTTGGACAGTCAGTCTGGGGAAGTCTGTGAACCCCTTCTCAGAATCATGTTAAATGCATAAAGTTAATCCCCCAGATTGAAAAGGAAGCAAAGTATATGAAATACAATTGCCAAAATAGATTTTTGGGGGAAAAATCCACAGACTCTAAGAAGCTCTGGTTTCCAGTTTGTAACCTTTAAGATTCTAGAATTCTGCACTTGAAAGTACTAAGATTCTCTGACACTTAGGATCTAGGTTCTTCAGGTACTAGAATTCCATGATTTAAAAATTCTAAGGCTCTATGATTCTATGATCCCAAGATCACCAAATTTGGGAGCCTAAGATTGAGATGCTATGGTTATTCTTCAGAAGCTCTGCTCTCATATCTTCAGGGAATCACTCTCCAAAATAGGATCTCCATAGGACCCTCCTAGAGGTGTGAAAGCCTTCTCCCCATCAGCCCCCATATCCAAACAGACTCAGTCTCAGGTTGGAAGAGGGAGTGAGGTGAGCCTAATTCCTATTCTTTGGATGGTGTCTGAGCCTAAAGAAGAAAGAGCAGGCTACCTAGACCAAAGGATCTATGATTGGGGTGGGGGAGTATCAGGAAGGGGTTAAAGTAGGAAAGTTCAAACCCTGTAAGGGAAGGAGGTGGGGGGGGGGGGAGGAAGAAACTCCCCTTCCTCCTAGGTCCGGAATTCCTGAAGGCTTCCTGTCCTGGAGGGGGTGGGGGAGGCAGAAGAGGAAGTCGGGGTGGGAGGGGGGATCAGAGGAAAGGTGGTACCCGATCTGTCTCCTGCCTCCAAGGGTTTTATCTCTTCTTCCTGAACAGCCTCTTGAGAGATATTATTCCCCCCTCCCCCCCCATGAGAACGTCTGAGAGCCTTAGAGACAGATCAAGAGACAGAAGCCAAGGATGGGAGAGGAAGGGGCTGTAGTTTCTTGGATGAGCAAAGGAAGCCTTTAAAGGGCAGGAGGAAGGAATGTTTGGGTTAAGGGTAACAGAAAGGAGTTGAGGATAAAGGAAGGGAGAAGAGAGAAGGAGAATGAGACTCTTGACTTCTCAAAAAATGCATCTGAGGGCTTCCTCTACCAGGCACAGATGCCAGCTGGGTGTGGAGAGTAAGGATTAAGCTCAGTCTTCATGAAGCCCTTTCAGACTAAGGTTGTACTGGATCCAGCCCATTGAGGAGATCGGGAAGGGAGGAAGACTAAAAGAGATGGACAGAGACCAAGACAGAAGGAGGGGTGATGGTGGAGAGACAGAGATAGATAGACACAGAGACAGGAACTTGGACACAGAGAGACAGTGAGAGAATGCAGAAACAGACAGAAGGAGATAAAAAGACAGATACACAGAGAAAGTGAGAGATCAGAGAGGGCTTTCTGGAAGGGGCTGGGACAAGGGAACACCAGCTTTGCCCAGAATGGTGAGGATGGCTGAGAGGGATAGTAAGATAGAATGGGACTGGGGTGGGGGACAGCTAGTTGGTGTTGCAATGGACAGAGCACCAGTCCTGAAGTCAGGAGGACCTATCAAATTCAGCCTCGGACATTTACTAGCTGTGTGACCCTGGGCAAGGCACTTAATCCTGATTGTCCCCCCCCCAAAAAAATGGGACTAGGGACTAGGACTCCAAAGGATCTGGTTTAATATGACTTCAAGATTAGGTATATGACCTCGAGAAAATACTTGCCTTCCAAGTCTTCATTTTCTGCTCTCTACCATAGGGGAGTTGGACTAAGGATGTCATGGGTTTAAGACACAGGAAACCTTATTCTACCAACTTGCTGTGTAATTCAGGGCAAGTCACATGCCCTCTCTGGCTTCCTTTTCATCAGCTACATAGTGGGAATGATTAACCCCTGTCCCCTCTCCCACAGTCCTAGGATGGTTATTACTTGTGAAGAAAATGACTTGTAAAACTTGAAAGAGGGAGAAATTGGAATCCTTCCATGACCCTAAATCATCATACAGTGTGTCAAAGCAAGGAAGGAGGGCTTCCTGGGAAGGTAGGGTAGCACTGAGTCAGCTTCAGAAGGAATGAGAAGACTAGAAGGGAAGAGAGTAGGTAATAACTGAGAAGCATGAGGACCAGAATCTGGTCATGAGTTAAAGGACCTGAGATTCCCCTGCATATCTGCCTCAGAGCCCCGAGGAGTGCAGGCTGGGACAGACAGTGATCTGAGGGCCCTGGAGGCTTCCACTTGTCCTATAACTTGTCCTGTCACTTGTCCACTTGACCTTAGAAGGAAAAAGGCTCCTCAAGCCAGAAGCAAATCCCTGTTCCCCTCTCTCTGCCTCAGTTTCCTCCATAGCACTTTCAATGGGGAGTTTCATAGACTGTTGTAGCTTGGTTGAGATTTTCAAAGCTCCTGAATGGATGAAAGGGGAGCCAGCCAGCCAATGATTCAGTAGATCTGAGTCCTGGTCTGGCCTTTTAACCTGTGGAAGGTTCATCTTTCTGGGGTTGTCAAATTGTAAGCTCTTTGGGGGCAAGGACTATCTTTTGCTTCTTTTTGTTTCTCTGGCACTGAGCACCGTGCCTGGCACATTTGTTTGTGATTCAGTCATTTCCGTCTCACTTCTTGTGACCCTATTTGGGGTTTTCTTGGCAGAGGTACTGGAGTGGTTTTCCATTTCCTTCTCCAGCTCATGTTACAGAGGAGGAAACTGAGGCCAACTGGGTTAAGTGACTTGCCCAAAGTTACATAGCTAGTAAGTGTCTGAGGTCAAATTTTAATTCAGGTCTTCCTGATTCCAGACCTGGTGCTTTATCCACTGCAGTGCCACCTAGCTGTAGTAGACACTTAATAAATGACTGAATTTATTGAATTTGAATTGAATTCTATAAAACAAGAGGGTTGGAAATCTTTCTAGCTCTGTCATTTTATGCTCTATCCTTAAAAATGCCTTTATTCCAATTCCTCAATTTACAGATGAGGAAACTAAGGCTCAAGGTTGGGAAGTATCTTGACCTACAGGGCTGAGCCTGGGACCTAGGTTGACTGATTTCCAGCCACTTCTCTTTCTAAACCAAACTCAGGATGCTGAATTTGCAGCCTGACCCCAGAATAAGCCCTTACAAAGGGACTAAAATCTTGGGCTGCTGAGATAAGGGGCATGAGAGAGGGACTAGAAGGAAAGACAACTGGGGTGGGGGGAGATTGGGAAACAGCAGCCCAAGATAAAAACTAGCCCTGTCCTACAGGCAGCAACAAGGCTTCAGGGAGACCAGAGTCATAGGGAGACAGAAGAACAGATACCACACCAGAGAGCTATGGTGTCAAACAGCACACACTTAATATCACAACCAGTACACAATGATGCTCACAACCCTTCCCCCCATGTCTCTCTCTCTCTCTCTCTCTCTCTCTATCTCTCTCTCTCTCTCTCTCTCTCTCTCTCTCTCTCTCTCTCTCTCTCTCTCTCTCTCTCTCTCACACACACACACACACACACACACACACACACACACGCACACAAAAGCAGACATGCTCATACCACCCTCAAGGTCACAATGATGCACACTGTCCCAGAGAAACCCAGATACACTCTCACTCTTTCAGTGCACAGATCTTTATTTCTGGATGATACAAAAGAATGAACTTAAAAAAACCCCTAAACTAATGTGCCCCTCCTCCCTGCAGCAGTGAGATCTGTCCCCTCCCCCCCTTCCCAACCTGGAGAAATACAGAGACCTTTGTCTGCTTGGCTGACTGTCCCCTGTTCACCCACTTATAACTCTCTTTCATATATATATATATATATATTATATATATAAATCTCTCTCTACATATAGATTCTCATTTATATATTATATTTCTCTCCTACATAGTCAAAGAATGTCCCAGCCCTGTTCAGGGGCTCTCTTTCCTTGAAGCCCCACTGGACTATGGGGGCTCAGACCACCCGCCACTGTAAGACACTGGTGTCCTTGCCACCAGCTGAGAGAGCAGTTGAATCATCCCACAGGAAGGCCACGTTAGTCACATGGCTGCTGTGGCCACCGTATTTGTGGCTTGGAGCCTGAGGGGGGAGAAGGGGAAGTTAGAAGTGGGGTATATCTGCTCTGTCTCAGCCTCAGTCCCTCCCTCTGACCCCCACTGTTCTTCCCTTTCCCCCTCCCTTCAGTCCCTAGCACTCACTCTGGGATGAGAGCAGGGATAGGCGAACAGGTGCACTTTGCCAAAATCATCCGCCGAAGCCAGTAGCGACCCATCATGGGAACGGGCCACAGCATTGATGTCAGTACCATCAACTCCCTCAGACCAGATCCCTTTGGGGCAGGGACAAGGTCAGAGGGTTAAAAGCTGGAAAGGACCTTGCAGGTTATGCAGCCCAGAAAAGCCTACGAGCAAGCTGCCCACACTCAAAGGGCGTAAACAGTAGAGTGGGAATTTGAACCCAGGTGTCCTAGCTCCCAACCCATACTCCACCAGAGCTTAGGAGGGTCTCTTCCCATAGACTACAGGTCAGTTAGGGACAGGGGCTGACAGAAGAGAAGGTTTTCATCCATTACTCACACTCAGAAAGAGGGTACAATGTTGGGGAGGGGGATCCCAGTGAACATTCTGACTCTCCCCCACCTCACCCCCCTCCCCTTATTCTCACCAAACACGCCAAATCCCAAGACGCAGGTGGCTGTCGCCCACTCCACATTCCGCACCATATCTGTGTTAGTGATTTGCTTACAAGTGGCTGGATCCCCTGAAGACCAGAGGGAAGGGATTAACCACTTTTGCCCAGAAAACTGGGCTCAGGGGTTATAATTCCCTTGGAAAGTCTCCTTCCTCCTCCAGAATGAAGAACCCAAGGGTTAAGACCCAGGCTGATGAGTCCAGCTGAGCCAAAAAGCACTGGCCCTGCTCTTTAATTTAATAATGAGAAAATGGAGCTGGGGGAGGCGGGGTAAGCAAAGACCCAGGACTGTTCAAACTGTTAAAGGAAGAGTCCAGGCTATGGCAGAAGCCATGAAGAAGGTTCAAATTAATATGCTGACTAGGCTGAGGGGTACAGAGCCCAACAAACTGGACACATGACTGGCTGGAGTCTTGGGTCCTCTAGCCTGACCCGCACTCCCTGAGAAGCCCAGGCTCTTCTACTCACAGTACAGGATCTCATAGTCCCCTGAGTTGGTGACAAAGCAGGAGCTGTCCTTGGCCCAGTCCAGATGTGTTATAAAGCTGGAGTGACCCTGGATGATTTGAATGAGGGAAGGCAGGGGGAGGGCAGAGGAGAATAATGATAATTAATAATCATAATGGTATCCAACAGTTAGAAAACACTGCCGTTTTCAAAGTGCTCTACATCTCAATCTATCAGTAATCATTTCTTAAGGTCCTACTGTTTGCCAGCCACCTGGGCTTACAAAGACAAAAGTGCCATAGTCTCTGCCCTCTCAGGGGAAGCCAGCAGGCCCAGGTATAGAGAGACATCAGATTGATGTAAGTACAAGGCAAACTGTTGGGGAGGGGGCATCAGGAACAGCCCTGACCCATGATGCTTGAGCTGAGCTTGAGATCAAACCAGGGAGCCTGTGAGTAGGGTTGAGGAGGGAAGGCCTGTTTCATAGCTGATCCCTGTGAGATAGATATATTATTCCCATCCTATAGATGAATGTCTCCATGTAGTAGTGGAAACAGCTGACTCAAGAGCTGGGTTCTAGTCTTACCCCTGAAACATACTGGCTGTGGGACCTCCAAGAAGTCACCAAATCTCTCAACTAAGAGTCTGAACAAGGGTCCCAGATCGCTAAGTGGCGTGATAGTGTATAGAGCGCCTGGCCTGGAGTTGGGAAGCCTCATTTTCCTGAGTTCAAATCTGACCTCAGACACTTCCTAGATGTGTGACCCTGGGCTAATCACTTTACCCTTTTTGTCTCAGTTTTCTCATCTGTAAAATGAGCTGGAGAAGGAAATGGTAAATTACTCTAGGATCTCTCCCAAGAAAACCCCAAATAGGATCATGGAGAGTTGGACACTACTAAACAGAAACAACAGCGAACAGGTGTCTTTCAGCCCTGATGGAGGGATTTTTCTCACTGGGAGTATTCTATGCCCATGTAATCACAGTTCCAGAAAGAGAAAATGAGGGAACTGAGGCTCAGAGGGGTTCAACCACATGCACTGGGTATTCTAGTTAATATCTGTTTGAGGGAGGATTTGAATTCAGGTCTTTCTGACTCCTAAGTCCAGTCCTCCAGTCACCATGCCAGGTTGCCTCTTGGGTTAAATGCTAAGATTGAAGATAAGGAAAATGGCTAATAATAGTCCAGGTAAGGGAAATATAATCAAAATGCATTACCCTCATCATAGCTGATAATTAGTTAATGTTATTGAAGCCTTACAAGGTTACCCTTGGAAGTCTGGGTCATGGAAATGGGTTTGGGTTGGGGTCTTGTGCACTCACCGAGCATTTCCCCAGTCGGCTGACTTTCCGGCCTCTCTCGCTCACGCTATACACATACACTAGGTTGTCATGGGAGCCCACTGCCAGGAATGCCCCATCTGTTGGGGACATGAGGAGATGGACCCTTAAGACTAGGTCATCCCTGGCTCCCTGACCCAGCTTCTCTCCCTGGATTCCCTTCTGCCCAGTACTGGCCACTCCCTACCTGGGGAAAAGCTGACCACGGAGATCTGCTCATTACCGTCCGTATGAATAGCCACAAGGTCATGGGTCTCAGTATCCAGGAGGAGCCACCTGGGGGGAGGGGCAAAGGCAGACTGAGCATTCCCCATTCCCAGGAGGTAGGAAAGGTCAGCAGAGGGGTTGAGGACTCTGAGCCTCGGTTTCCTCAACTGTAATGCCTCACAGAATGGTCAGAAGGAAAAGACTTTGGAAACCATGAAGCCCTGGAGAAAGGGAAGGTATTATTTTAATGAAGCTTAAGTCCAGAGAGGCTATCAATTTGGTTCATGTAACACAGCGACTAAGTGTCAGAGTGGAGTCAAACACAGGTGCTACTGTAAGGTCTGATGGGTTATTTGGGAGTGGAAACTGAAGGCCCCTGGTAAAAGAGAAGGCTTTCACCCAAGGGTATGTTCCCTGCCTCTCATCTTCCTCCAGATGGTGGCCCTCAGGACCCTACCTGCCAGTGACTGTACCCACAGCCAAAACAGAACCATTGGGATGGAAGCCAGCGGAACGGGCAGGATCCTGGAGGTAAGAAAAAAAGGCACAATGGGAAACTGCACCTTCTGAGTCCCTGGAACTCCCTGCCACCTTCCCCTACCCAGCAGACTCTTCTCTCTACATGGAACCTTTTCCTCTCATGTTCAGAGATCTTTCTTGGCTGCACATAACCCCCAGGGCCCTGCCCTGTCTAGGACAGGGCCTCAAGGCCACATGTGGCCCTCTAGGTTCTCCAGTGCGGACCTTTGACTGACTCCAAACTTCACAGAACAGATCCCCTTCATAAAAGGATTTATTTTGTAAAACTTGGACTCAGTCAAAGAGCCACACCCATGGACCTAGAGGGACACATGTGACCTGGAGGCAGCAGGTTCCCTGCCTCTGCTCCAGTATTTGAGGCCTTCTTGATCAGTCCCCAGTATCCCTCTACAGTTTCTTCCCCTTCCCAAAGTCACCTCATCTCTCCATCCTTCAGGAGCCTTCCTTCTCCTGGACCAGAAAGCTCTCCCTGATCTTCCTATCAACCAATATTTAATAAGCTTCTATATTTCCCTGTTCTGTGGGGTCAGGGCCAAGTGAGAATTATACTAGTTTGACGCAATGCACAGGATGGGGACAGAGAAAATCTTGGGGGCTGGGCCAATCAAGGAGGGCTTCCTGGAGGAGAGGGGCCAGAAGGATGGGGAAGAGCTCAGGGCTTGGGCTTTCTGGAGTCAGGCATGGGGAAGGAGGGCCCTGCTCTGAGGAGAACCTCAGGAGTAAATCTCATTAAGAGTGAGCCAAGGGGAGGTGGGAGATGGGGGTGGGATGGTGTCTTCTTCTGACTCACCTCTATGATCTTGCTCCATATAGGCTGGTGGGAATCCGTGCTCCACAAGTGCACTTGCTTGTCCTGGCCACATGTGATGAACTGGCCTTGGCTGGGGTGGGCAGCCAGACCCCACAGCTCCTCAGTGTGGCCCTAGGCAGCATGTGTGGGATGGGGGGCAATCACAGAACAGGGAGTATAAGACGGAAGGGCCCTCCTGGCTGACTGTCTGGTCCAATGTTCTACCTCACTAATGAAGGAACTTGTACCCAGCCCTGACGTTCCCTGTTCTAAGGTCATTCCCGAGTTCTAAGTTCCCTCACAACTCTAACACTCTATGTTCTAAGACCACTTGCAGCTCTGATATTCTATGTCCAAAAGTCCCTCTGATTTCTGGGATCTGATGCCCCTCTGAAATCTTTAAGATTCTGGCCTAGAGACAGCCAAGGAGAGAGACTGGGTTTCCATTGGTCAACTCCGCCATCTTGTGGCCACTTCCAGTACTGGAAGAATACAGGCTTACAGCATGCAGATAGAAGCTCTTCTGCTCTCAGAGTGTTTAAAGACCTCTAGGTCCTCCTCACAGAAGAGAAAACTGCAGCCCAGAAAAGAAAAGTGACTTTCCCTAGCTCCAAGAGTAGTAATTCTTTAAGAGAGTATTTGACACCAGGCCCTCAGAGCCACAGTCAGGGTTCATTCAAACAAGGTGAAGGTTCAGCATTGCTTCGAGGCAAGGGGTCCAAGGGTACTCATCGGCTTTGGCCCAGTGACCTGCCTCAGTGCCCTTGATGCAGGGTATCAGGGACTCCCAGAGGGCAATGGGGCTGGGAGCCAGGGGGAGGGGACATATGAAGGTTAGACGGCAGGCAAGGGGTAGGGAGCTCACCTGGACCAGGGCAGAAAAGCCCGCGTGGACTGAGCCCTGAAGGATGGAGTTGCGTGTCGTGCCTACAAACAGCTCATCTCCCCGGCCTTCTGCCACTGTGCGCACTGGCCCAAGGGCCTCAGGAACCTGGGAGGGCGGCAGGGGAGGGGAGTGGACTGACCAGCAGGGACACACAGGCACACACAGGGGGGACCAAGGAGGGGGGATACGGGCAGCGTTAGGGCTGGGCTTCCCCTCCCTGGCCTTAGCCAGGGCACTGGATCTCTTAAGCCTTCTCTCTAGGCAAGGGAGCCAGGAGAGGCAAGGTCCAAGGGAAGGAGTCCAATCAGGTGGATCAGGACTGAGAGACACCTTGGAGGCCACCAATCCAACCCTTTCATTGTACATCTGAGGAAACTGAGGCCCAGAGAGAGCATTTGATTTGCCCAAAGTCACAAGGTAGCAAGTGGCAGAGCCCAGATTTGAAGCCAGTGACTGACTATAAACCCAAAAAGAATAGGAGGTGAAACTCAAAGAAATAGCTGGGATTATCTGTGCTCATTTTCCGAGGGCTTCCACATTTCCAAAGTGTTTTCCATGTCACCACGGTCCTTTGCTGTGCAAACATCATGATACCCACTTTACTGATGAGCAAATTAAGGCTCAGGAAAACGATGTACTTGGAGAGTTGGGGAGGAGACAAAGAAACTCAAGTGTATGCTGGACAAAAAGAAGGAGGAAGTGGGGAGATCTGGGTTTAGACAGCTGTTGGCCAGTAACAACGGCAGTGCAGAGCCCAATTACAAGGTAAAGGCTAGTCAGTGTATGAGGAGGTGCTGGGTACCAGAAGTGGGCGGAGCTAGAAGGGTGTGACTTTAAGGATCAAAGGGGGCGGGGCCGGAGCTAGGAAAAGCAAGGGGCTTCTCTCCCTGCTGTTTAAAAAAAATGCAATTTGATACTCAGGTCCAAGATCTAAGGATCTTGGAGTAAAACGGGCGTGGTCTCGGGCAGATTAAAAGAGACCAGGCGAGGCTTGCGAGATCTGAGGTCCCGCTAACATTCTATCTAGTGCCAGAAGGTCTACAAAGTGCTACAAAGCTCACGACCTCCCTGGGCTGTGATCTGGAATATGGCCAAGACAAGTGAGTCCCTTCTCTTCAGGGGACTTAAGGGCTGGACAGGGATCTAGAATCATCTGACAGGGCTGGAAACTGAGGCCCTGAGAGGTTTGCCCAAGGTCAACCAGACAACAAGAGGCAGAGCTGGGCTTGGATGCCAGTTCTCATAGCTCCAATTATGAAGCTACTTCTTAAGGCTAGGGGCTGAAAGATACCGAACCCAAAGCTCTGAAGGGGTAGGGCCTGGGACTGGAGTAGAGAGTGGGGCCAAACGTAGCTCCCAGCCTCCTGCCCTTTACCTCAACCTCCTGCAGCTGGCTGTAGTCCCGGCCCCAGAGCACCACACGCCGGTCTCGGCCGCCCCCGGACACCAGCGTCCCGTCCCGCAGGACGCACAGGCCGAAGACACCGCCCTCGTGGGCCCCTGACACCGCGTGGCTGATGCGAGTCCCTCCTGCAAGGGACATAGAATGCACGTGCCGGTTCTACTCTCTCCCACAATCTTCCCTCCCTAACTGGGGTCTCCACCTCCTTCTCATTCCTCTTCCCCTCCAGAAAACGTCCCCTGACCGCCCCTCACCTCCCTGGCCTCTTCTTACAAAATCAGAGCTGAGAAGGATTTCTAAAACCAAAGTCTCCATCCTCCCCTCCATTGTACAGAGAAACTGAGGTCAAGAGAGGGGAAGAGACTCACCCCAGGACACACAGTAAGTCCCCGGAGTAGAATGCAAGTGTTCTACATACACAATTCATGTCTTTTCCACTCACCCTGCCTCAGTTTCCTTTTGTATCTTTTGCCTGAAGCTAAATGGGGAAGTTTTCTTGTTGAGGGAGAGAAGAGGGGGACCCTCAACAGGAGTATCTCTGACCTTTGCCCCAGATGTAGATGTTTCCACTGGAATCTCCAGTGACCACGTCGCCACCTTCAGTGAAAGCCACACTCAGCACATACTTGGGCTTCTCACGTTTCTGGGGGAAAGGAGTGGGATAGAGGAAGTCACCGGGAACACATTAGAAACTTTTGGGGAATGGCCCTCTGCCTCATAACACACTCCTAAGCTACCTATCTATACCTTGGGTTTGCCTCATCTCCATTTCTCACCTCCCTTTTTCTTCTGGGTCTCCCTTCTCTATGTAAACAATGTCCCTGTTGTCATCTCTGATTGGCTTCTGTCTCTTCTTGTCTTAATGGCTCTCTGGGCCTCTGTTGGGCAGTGCCTTGGGGTTTCTTCCAATTATCTGCCTGTGATTACTGATGAAGACTATGGGAAACCCCAAAGCCCTTCCCCAAGCCTCCCCCCTTTCCCCATCTGTCTTATTAGCACTCAGGTCTCCAGTTTCTGCTTCCCATCTTCCCATCTTGGTGTTTTTTCTGTCTCGCCTCTGAATCCATCTGTGTGTCTGTAAATGTCTGTGTAACACACACACACACACACACACACACACACACACACACACACACACTTTGCTTGCTGTTTCCCCTCCTTTCCCATTTAAGGATCTGCCTGCTGTCTCCGTTGGGGCTCCCTGTTTGCATCTCTGTGGGTTTCACCATGTCTCCTTGTGGCTCTATCCTGTCTCAGCATTTCTCTTCCCCCCTCCCAGCACCCCCTAAAAGCCCAGACCAGGAAGGGACCTTGGGCCATCCTCACCTCAAAGATCCCTTGTCTCTTGCTCAGACTTCCTCCTTCAAGGTTCCAGAAATAGATGTGGGATTTCCCACAAGTGATGATCAGATTGGGCTCAGTGGGATGGAAGGTGGCTACCAGGACAGCCTCGTTGGAACACTGTGGGAAGGAAAGGGAACAAGACAGATCCACATGAAGGTCAGAAAGTCATTGACTTTCTTAGAGGCCACTGAGTGCCACCTGCTCATTATACAGATGGGGAAACTAAGATACAGAGAGGTTAAGTGTCTTTCCCAACATCACATGTGGAAGAAGTCCTAGACTGGGAGTGGGAAGACATCAATTTGAACTATCAGTTATGTAGCTTGAGGCAAGGGGCTTCTCTCTAGGCCTCAGTTTCCTCACCTGAAAAAGTGAACAAATTGGACCAGATGCTTTCTAAGAATTCTTCCATCTCTAACAGTTTGAGCTAGGGAGCTAGAGGGAGACCCTGGGTGAATGTTGTGGGAAGGAGGAGCAATCCTATGATATCTCCACTGATGAAGAAAAACCCATGGGCTGGGAGGTCAGAAGTCTGAATTCGAGTTTCACTGATTTGCTGTGTGAGCTACGACTAGGCCTTCCTCTTCTCTGGGACCTGGTTTTATTTCTGTAAAACGAGAGCCAGAAAGGGATGCTGGACTCCAAGGGCCCTCCAAATTCTGCCAGTCTGTGCTCCTAGGGAACTGGGGGTGATCAGGGAAGGCATGAGACTCTGAACTATTCCAAAGAATGAGGGAAAAGAACCTCTGGTGTGGGGGAAGTTAGACAAGTGGGTGGGTCTCCTCACCTTGACTTCAGTCACTTTCTGCTCCTTGGCCCAGTCCCACACAGACAGCACATGGTCGTTGGATTCATCTACAGCACACAGTAGGTTCCCTCCATTCTGGATGGAAGAGGAATCAGTCAGCAGAAGATGCCCCTTCTAAATCAGCATTCCTGACATAGCTAGACCCAAGGGCATTCCACTGAGGCAAGCAGCGGAAATCACAGGCAGACAACTGGGGCCAGGCCGCAAGGGAAATGTAAAGGAAGGCAGAAGTGGGCCTATCGATGGACAAAGGGATCATTGGAAGGAAAGGGAACTTACGGACTTGGAGAAGCCCACACAACAGACACCTCGATCAAAAGCACCCAGGCCTAGCACGTGCAGAGTAGAGAGGGAGACTGAGTCCCACACCCTCACGTGGGGTGGCAGAGGCTACACAAAGACAAGAGAGAAGTGTACTCGAAGTCAGAGACCTGACCACTCACCTTTTCTTCCACTCACACTCGGGATACAGAACACCACCTCCCTCAGACTCCAGTCTCACTCTCAGACATTCCCAGGGGCTCTGTGTTCTCCAGCTTCCCATATCTGGGACCTACATCCCAGAAGTCTCCAGGCTTTTTACCTTGCCCTCTTTGGTGGTCCCAGCCACTTGTCCTGTGGCGATAGTGACCATGTCAGGGTGAACTGCCAGGCTGGGAAAGAGAGGGAAGGGAGATCAAGGTCACAGGGGTCCCTTGATCTGTGGACTTTTAAATTCAACCTCCCTCTCCCTCCCACCTGCCAAAGGCTGGAACTGAACCTTTATGGGAGCTTGGAGAGCCCCAGCTTTCTCCCCATTTTAAAGATGAAGGGAAACCGAGGCACAGAAAGGGGAAAAGACTTTCCATTTGTCCAAAGTTGCCCAGGGAGTCAGAGGCAGAGACAGGGTTCCTTTCGGTCTCCCAGGCTGCATTCCTGGCCCCCTCCCCCTCCTTGGGGCGGGTCTTCCAATCTGGTGGCGTCACCACGTCCGGGGCGCAGAACGGGGTGGAGAGGAGGGGGAGAGAATGCGCTCTGGGGGAGGGGTGGGGGCGGTGTCTTCTGGGACAATGTGGACTCCAAGGATTGGTTCTCACCACTTGATGTCGTCGGTGTGGCCCAAGTAGTGGCGTTGCCTCTGTTCCTCCACGCTGTAAAGGACGCCCACGGAGGCCACAAAGTACACGATCTCCCCCGTGGGCAGCAGGTAGAGGTTGGCCCGGCAGTCCCGACCCCGGTACCCGTAGCTGGGCCCACTGAATCAAGGACTCTTTGCTCTAGGGTCACCGTGAGCCATTCCTCCCATCCCAGAATGCCCAGGTAGAACTGGCCTCCCCCAGAAGCCTTCTTACATTGCCTCAGGATAAAAGGTGCTTTGTGCACCCCCTCTCCTCATCCCAGAGTCCAAAGTTTCCTAGGTTACCCAAGGCTTAGCTGAAACTTACTTCTGCCTGGGAAGCCATCTGAGATGACCCTCATGCCCTTCCCCAGAAAACCCAGTTCAAACCATCTTTGAAAAATCTTCCTGGATTTTCTGAGCCTATACAATATCTCTTGCCTACTCCCCTCCTGCACCCTATCTTCACACTGTTCAAGGCTCGGGTGCATTCTGCCTCCTCCCAGGAGTCTTCCCCAACAGTCCTCAGGACTCTCTTCTGATACCTATTACCCCTCCCAGTGCTTCAGGACTCTGGTCAATGCCACCAGTCTTAAGTACCCACATAATGTTAAAGCTCTAAGATCCTTGGAGCCCATGTATTCCAACCTTCTTTGAGCTGGGAGCACTGGGATTCCAACCTAGATTTCCTATCTCCCCAGTCTTTCTTCTTGAGAGTCTCTGGTGTAATGGAGTCATTATCAGATTCAGAGCCAGAAAATCTGGGTTTGAATCTTTGCTCTGGACTCATATGAGCTGTATCACACTGGGCAAAACACATGACTAGAGACAGAGGCATCAGAAAGGCAGTGGAAAGGATCTAGACTTGGAGTCAGGGGAGAACTGACTTAGAATTCTCCCTCTGCTACTTCAGATTACTCAAGCTCCATTAACTCATCTATAAAGCACATCTGTCACAGGACTGTGGTGGGGATCCAATGAAATTTTCTATGTTAAGGGAGGGATTGGGAAGTCGATCTATCCTCACTTAACTAACCTCCTTTCTGTCCTCTGTACACCCTTTTACTGGGGTCTATGGAAAGGATACACCCAGTCCAACTTGAATCGTCTGGCAGGTAGCTCTGGGTGGGCATCCAGGCTGTAAGTGGGTGCCACGGAGTCAGGGATCAACATGGATACTGGACGGCCCCGAAGAAACATCTTCACAGATCCCTCCTCTGTAGGAACAGCCCGTTCTAGTCAAGGGGTCGAGGCCCAGGTCTCTTCTCAGCTTGATATCCTCCCCTCTCCCAGTCTCTACCAGCCACCTCCCCAAATTCCCACTCACCCAGGCTGAAGATAACTTCTTTGGTCTTGCTGTTGAGGGAGGGAGAAGGAAGCCATTAGAGGATGAGATGAGAGAGGGGGCAGCTTCCCTTTGGAGGCCTTACAGTAGTCCCCATCCCACCTTCCCAAAAGGTGTCCTGGAGTCACAGACCCATTAGAGCCTTAAGATGACCTTAATCTTGTATTCAGAATGTATCTTTAAGGTTTAGAATATGGAATGGTGGGGCTGAAAAAGCCACCTGCTAAGGACAGGTGAGGAGAGCGTGACATTGGTGTGTCCGCTATCTAGTAGCGCCTTTAGATCCAGACCAGCGCAAAGTATAATTTTACATCGGGGGAAATTGAGGCTGAGAGGGAGGGAGGGAAAGGTAACCCAGAGAAAGCTAACTAATTAGGAGGTAGAGCCAGGTGCTGAAACTCCTCCTCTCCAAAGTTTAGCCTGGAGAGTTTGTTTTGAAAGGGGGCGTGGTTCGCAAGAGCCGAGCATTCTCGGGAATGGGAGTAGCGGGGAACTGTAGCGACCACGGTACCCCTCTCCATCCCAGGCGACACAGCAGCGCCAGACCCTTAGCATCGAGATCGAGAGAGGTTAGGGGGAGGGCCGCGTTCCCCTTCCACTCACTGTCCCAACATGCAGGGAGGAGTTATTAAGGCCAGGCAAGAGCATTCGGAGGAAAGGAGAACTTGAGGGAACCCTCTCGAAGACTGGGACACTGGGTGACCCCAGGGACTGGGGAGGTGAAGGGTCTCACCCAGGTCCGAAGCTGCTCATGGCGGCGGCGGTGGTGGTAGTAGCTGCAGGGGGGTAAGGGTGGCGGCGGCGGGAGCAACTCTCCGAGAGGGAGGCAGGAGGCAGGGCGGAGCCAGGAACCGGAGAGGCAGCTTCCTGCCCCTGGAGGTCCGGGCTCCACCCAGCCCCGGCCGCAGCCCTCCCTGGGCCGCCTTAAACACCCCGCCCCTGCCTGGGCTTGCACGCTCAGAGAGGACTCTCAGATTCTCTCTAGGAGTCTGAAAGTCGGCAGGTTCGTGGGGCTACGAACTTGTATCTGAGGACCCGAGTTCAAATTCCCTTTCTGTTGTCAATTACCTGTGTGAAGTTGGGCAAGTTATCTCCCCTTTGACCCAGGTTGCTGACCTCTAAGATGGAGGGCAGGTGGTTAGCAGCGCAATAGATAAAGTGCCGGGCCTGGGGTCAGCAAAACCCATCTTCTTGAGTTCAAATCCGACCTCAGATACTTACTAGCTGTGTGACTCAGGACTTCACCCTGTTAGCCTCAGTTTCCTCATCTGTAAAATGGGCTGGAGAAGGAAATGGCAAACCACTCCCATGTCTTTGCCAAGAGATCTCCACAAGGGGTCATGAAGAGTTGGACATGAATGAAAGACAATAACGAAGGGGCTGACCTGGAAGACCCTCTACTATCCGATCAAGTGCCAGACGTTGGCGCTTTGCTACATGTGCTGGACATTGGGGATACAAAGGTAAAAACTGCCCCAGTCAGAGAAGGAAATCACGAATTCACATATAAGTAAATACAAAGTATATACTTAATAAAACAGCTACAGTGGCGGTGGGGAAACGCCTCATATACTCCTAGAGCACAGCCCCTGCCCTGTCCTCAAGGATTTTTATATTCTAGAGGTGATAGGACAGAGGGGGATGGAGCCAGTGATTTCATTAGTGTGCGAGTCCTCCCAGCATGGAAACTCCCTCCACTGATGCTGGGCCAACTGATTCTCAAGAACCTCAACGGCTAGGACTTTAAGTGACTCGCCCAAGGTCACACATCCAGTAGGTGACAATCAGGTGAACCTTCCTAACTTCCTTCCTTCCTAACTGTCCACTACTCCAAGACAGGACATGTACACAGACCTATGGTATAGTATTATACACGATAATACAGAATAGTGTGATGGGAGAAGGAAATCTGGAGGAAAATATGAGGAGTAGAGCACGGGAAGGGTCAGGACTGTCTAGGGAGAGGCAGACGTTCCTCTAGGGTTCTGAGATCCAGTCTTTTGTTTCTCACAATCCTCCCCAACCTTGCTTCTCCTCTCTGCCCCGCCCCCAGGCGAAGTCCCACCTTAATCGAAGCCCCCGCCCCCAGACTAGGCCCCGCCTCCTACCCGTCCTTCTTGGCGCTGCAGTTGCTGCTGGAGGATGTGGTGCGGCTGCGCTCATCGCGGCGGACGGAGGAGAGGCGTTCCGGGGATGGGCAGCGCCGCCCGCTGTGGCTGGCCACGGAGAGAGCGGAGCTAGCTGCTGGGGGCTCGCCTCTTCCCCCTCTCCTTTGCTCTTCCCTCGCTCCCCGTCCCCTCCCCGCCATAGGCTCCCAGATCTAGAATCAGGCCATCTAGCCCAAAGCCCTAGTTGTAGAGACGAGGAAATGGAGGCCTGAAAAGCTAAGTGACTTGAACAAGGTCACACAGGGCTGGGATCCCTGTAATCTGCCCTCCTTTTTCCTTGTCTTTCCGCACACTCTCGGAGTCCTAGAGCCAGCATCTCTGAGTCTCCATTCTTACCTTCTCCCCGAGGTCGCTTCCTTCTTGGGAGAGGAGGGGGACGTGGCGTAGCCTCCAGGGCGTCGAGGGGTCGTCACGCCATTCACTGAGGGTCGTGAGGGGAAGCCCTTCAGGAGCTGGCACACTGGGGAGAGGAAGAAAGGGAGGTCATTGGGTCAGAGAGTGTTTGAGCTGGATGGCACCTTTAGAGCTAGCTCACTTGTGGGTCAACCCTCTGATTTGACAGATGGGGAGCCTGAGGCCCTAGAACCTAAGCGGCTTGTCTGAATTGACTGAACTATTGTTAGGTGGTAGAGAAGAGATCTGATCAAGTCTTCTCACTCCAAATCCCACTGTGCCTAGATGTCTCCTCAGTTAAGCTTAGTCTGCTCCATTGACCCTACTACTTCAGCAGCACTGCCCCCAACCCCATGCCCACCCCATCCCCCCAGTCCTATTCTATCCTGCTTTTGATTTTGGTCCTAACATTTCAAAATGCTTTAAGATTTAAATTTGGAAAGTGTAAGATCTTCAGAGTTTAAGAATGGATAATTTCAAGATTGCATAGTTCTAAGACACAAACTCTAAATTAGGAGAGAAATAAGGTGTAATGAAAATTTGGAGTTCAGGAAACCTGAACTCAGACACTTAACAAGGCAAGTTACTCCAAAACAATCTCATCACTTCCCTGAGCCTCAGTTTCCCCTTCTATAAAATACAACCATAATATTTGCATTCCCTATCTTACATAGATTTTGTTTAGAAAAGTGCCTTAAATTGAAATTATTGGTAAGATTCTATGGCTAAGAATGAATATGAGGTATTCAAAGAAACATGGGAAGATTTGTATGAACTGATGCAAATTTCACAAATAGAATCAGCGAAACAATGTGACTACACCAATGTAAAGAGAAAGAACAATTTAAACACCTGAATTCTGTTTAGTCGACAATTTCCATACCTTTAAACTAGCTGTGCCCCACAGCTGAAACTTCTCCCTTTTCACCTTCACCTTTTAGAATTCATGGCTTCCTTCTGGGCATGAACACCACTTATGCCAAAGACCTTTCCTGGTGTATTCCTCCCCTTCTCCTCTCCCAAAACTGCAAAGGGGAGGGAAGGGTTGCCTGCCTTACTAAGATTACTGTGTATTTACTGTGTATGTATCTTGGAAATACCTCCATACATACATGTCTTCTTGATAGAATGTAAGTTTCTCAAGGGTAGGGGCTGTTTCCCATCTATCTTTGCATTCCTAGCTTCTAGGCAGAGGAGTCACTTTAAAATGGTGAGTGATTGATTCTAATGTCCAAGCTTAATGCCAGAGAATTGAGAAAGTGTACCTCCCTCCCTAGCAGAGATGGAGAGACCATAGCAAGCATAGTGTATTGTGGGGATAGGGGAGATGCTGGACTTGGCATCAGGAAGACCTGGATTTAAATTCTATTTCAAGTACTTCCTGGCTGTGTAATCTCTTTAATCCTGGCCAAATATCTTTAACGTCTCAGATCTATCATCTGCAAAATGGCACTACTGTTGGTGGTAAGGACCAGATAAGAATAAGATATACCCAGTGTTTTGTGAACCTTAGAGAAAGACTCCTTTATCAATGTGAACTATTTTGATATAATACTGCATATATCAGGGCTTCAACAACAGGAAGATCAGAATTCAAGTTCTACCTTAACAAGGAGAGACTGTGTGACCCTGACACTTAGCCTCGAGATTCTCCCAGCCTTAGTGCTCAATATAAATTAGGTACTTAATAAATGCTTAATGACTGACTTACTGCCAACTTAAGCCATAAATTGCAGAGCAGATGCAATTTTTGAGCGGTGTTCCTCAATGGGAAACAGACCAAGGAAATAATAGATCAGGTCCTAAGGGGGGTGGGGGCTGAATATGCTCCCGGACTAGGTTCATGCATTGACTTTGCTGAATCATTTCTTTTAAAATCCTGGAGACAAGGAAAAGATGAATTGAGAGGGGCAGGGTGTGTTCACAAATGAAGGCGATGCACGCTGCCTGGCACGTAACAGAGCTCACTAAATGCTTACTGACTTGATCTGACATGTCAAGACAGAAGGGATAGTTTAAAATACTTGTTAACCACTCCTACTAAGATCCGGAAAGTCAGAGGTTTCTCTGGGCTCTCCAAGTCTCGGGGGTCAGTGTTTAGCTCTGGAGTTCTCAGGAGTTAAGTTCCCAGCACTGTGGTGCCCGGGGATCCTAAAGTCGAAGGCTTCGGTGTTCAGCGTCCCGGGCCCGCGTACCTGTGGCAGCGGGGCCCAAACGCAGTGGGGCCCGCCCTTTGGGGGTACCGCGGGCGCGGATCGCCGTCCCCTGCTCCTCGCACGCGCGGAGCCGGCGCAGGGCGTCAGCCAGCGCCGCCTTCAGCACGGCCAGCTCGTCCTCCTGCAGCTGCAACCGCTGCTCCAGCGCCGACACGCGGTCGTCCACCTCCATGCCGCTCCCCGACAGACTGTCATCTAACGGACGGAAGGCAAGGTGGAGAAGAGGGCACCCCAGGCCAAACCGGACAGCGGTGTTCCTGCCCAGCTCCCTTCGCCTCCTACATAACTAGGGGGGATCACATGCGCTGGAGGCTTCATGGGACCTGGTCTTAGAGCCGGAGGGCACCTCGGCAGTCACCTGATCCAACCCCATCCCTTCACAGAATAGAAAGCTGAAAGCCAGGACGGTTAAGTGGCTTGTTCCAGGTCATACACATAGTAAATTGCAGAGGCGGGATTGGAACCCAGGTCCTCTGACTTCAAACTCTTCAGTCTAAAGACTTAGGACCGTGAAGGAAATGGGGTCGGAGAAGGGAGTGGAAAGGAGACTTGGAATTATTTCCCATTCCTCCAGCCTCTGTTGTCCATTTCGAGGACACGACCAAATTGGGTCCCTCACTTGGCCTCAGTTTCCCCCTTTGGGAAATGAGAAGCCTGTTTGAAGCAGGTTGTATCCAAGGGACCTTCCAGCACTGACACTGTAAGCTTTAAGATAACTAGAGCCCCCGATTCTATGTTCTTTCGACCCCTCCCTCCAAAACACACAAATGCTCCACCCCAGAGCCAGTTGCAGGGACTGGATTAAGGTAGTGCGGCGGCGACCCCTAGCGGCACACGCAGGGAGTGCTGGCAGAGCGGCGCCAACTGGGAATCCTTACAGCGAGGTGCAGCCCACTCCCCGGTTCTCAGAATCACTTTTCCCTCCCCCAGGCTATGTCTTGTTCACCCTGTCCCATTCTGAACCCCACCCATCTCATCAGTCACCTCTCCCAGGCCTTCCCGGAGGGAGAAAGGCTGAGGACTCTCTCCCATTTTCCCTATCTCCCAGGTATCGGGAGTGCCTGCTCCCACTTCTCTGGATTGGTGGGTGAATAAGGGGGGGCACCTGCCATCCTGAGGTCCGCTAGCTCCTCCCGCTAGGTCCGGGCTCCGCAGTGCCTCCAGCCCCGCCCCCTCCCGCTGCCCGCTGCCCAATCCCCTGCCCGAACTTCCCTGCCACCCCGCCCCCACTCCCCTCCCTTGGTCCGAAGCCAGCAGCCTGCAGCGGTCAGACGAGATGGGGGCAAGAGGGTCTCTTTAGGCGGGAGGTGGAAAGGAAAAAGGGGGCGGACCCATATACGGTCCGCCATCCTATTATCTCTAATCTTCCCAGGTTGCATCTTCCCAAGATTCTGGCTGTATGAGAAGCGGAAAGCAGGGGAGGGGCGTGGGGTCTGTATGGTCCGCACCTCGCCCCATCAGGAGAAGGGAGCCAGACACCCCAGCCCTCCAGCTCATCAGCAGGCCCGCCCCCTAGCCAGTTCAAGCCATCACACCCCACCCCACCCCTTAAGCTCTCAGGAGGAGTACCTGGCATGCACTGCTACTCTGAGGATTCCCCCAGTGCTTGGGAAGGGAGGGGAGGTGTTATATGGGGAGGAGAAGCCCCACTACTGGAGATCCTTCCCTCCCTTCCCTTCTCTCCGTTTCTCTTGTTCCTCAAGAGGGCCCCGCCCCAGAGATAGTTGAATCTGTAGGCATGGAGAGGAGATGTCGCATGCCACCCATGGTCCAGAGCCCCAGGGTGGAGGGAGCATCCTCTCGAGTCTGAGCACTCTCTTTACAGGAATCTTGGCAGCCCCCCTCCACACCGTTCTCTCCCTGGCACCTCTCACTCCCCTAGCTCCAGGCAGCCCCAGCTAAAGTCCTTTCCCCACCTCCCCCTGCTGGCTTTCTTCCCCATCCCCTTTGTCTGTCTGCTTCCTCCCATACTGGTCACCCTCATCCTTCCTAATTTCTCTTAGGCCTCTATCTCTGCCCCCTTCTCTATCTCCCTCAGTGTCCTCAATCCACCAAGACTCCACTTCCCTATAGCAGTTTGTCCCTTTCACTCTGTCTCTTGCCTAGAGGACCCACATTCCCTTGGCTGCCTCAGTTTCCTCTAGGCCTATCTAGCCCCACATTCCTCATTGCTGGAGTCCTTCTGTTCTCCTGCCCCCTCTTTCTGCCCTTCCCAGGTTTCTCACCCCACTGCTGCAGTATCAAGTCCTAGTCCTCAATCTCCTCCTACCCTCCATCTCTCATTTGTGCCTCAGCCAGCTGCTCCAGTACCCCTAGATCCCCCTTCTCCATAAGTCTCTGGTTCTCCCCTCCACCTCCATCCCCCAGGTTTTTGTCTCTCAGTCTGCAGCCCGTCAACCTCAGGTCACCCCCACCACTCCATCTTCCTCCTTTTCTCTCCTCCACCCATTCCCTCATCCCTCCTGTCCCCAGTTTTCCATTACTCTTCAATCGTCTCTCAGGTTCCTCAGCCATGCCTCCCTAGATGTTCATCTCACCTTTTCTTTCCCCTTCTTTTATGTCCCTCAGGCTCCCATTAGATCCCTTGGTCCCCACCACTCCCCCATGGTCCAGTCTCTTTCCCATAGCTCTCAGTCCCCACCTTCCTTTTCCCCCCACCCCTCCTCTACCACCATGTTCCCTCAGGTAAAGAGGGAGTGGAGTTAGAGCTTTACCTCCCTTGGTTCCTCATGCCCCTGGCCCTCTGCCCCATTCCCCTAACATTTTTCAATTCTACCCTGCCCTTCTTATCACCCACTACTCCTATTGCCTCAGTTTCCTCAGTTTCTTTTCCCCCAGTTCTCAACCCCATAACCTCCAAGCCATCCTTTGCCCTTATCTTCCCAGGTCCCTGGTCTCCCTATACTCTCCAAACCCTCTATTGCCTCAGTTTCCTCAGTCATGTGCTCTCGTCCTTCCAGTGTCCCCTATCTTTGCCTCCTCCTGTTCCCTGCATCCCCTTCCTTCCTCCTCACTTCTTCTCCCTCTGGATTCTCTCAACTCTCAGCCCTTTCTCCTCCACGCCCCTCCCCCCCCCACTCAGGGCTTGGACTTCCTCCTGTCTTCCCCAGATTTCTCCCTCCTTGGCCTCAGTTTGTCTCCAAGCTACCACCACCACCACCTTTGTGTCCTTGCAGGTGGGGAAGGGTGGAAGGAGAGAAAGGATGTAGCAACTACGACCCTGCCCCTCCCCCATCGTCCTCAACCCCCTCAACTTCCAGTAACCCCCTCCCCTTTTTTGCCTCAGTTTATCCGCGGGTTCCCCACCACCACTATGCCTGTCCGCCTGTGGCAAGAAGCGATAGGGAAGGAGGGGAGGATGAGGCGGAGCTTTGCTCTCTCTTTCATTTCTGTCAGCTGCCTCGAACACAAACACCCTCTTTATTGCCTCAGTTTCCCCCGGGAGCACTTCCCCCCGGTTCTGTGAGCGGGAGGGTGGCAATGAGGGGGCAAAGAAGGAATGAGTTGGGACCCCGAGTCGGGGACTGACCGTGGCAGAAGCGAAGCAGAGAGGAGGTGTCGTACAGGCCGGGGGGGCAGGCCGGGCCCGGCTCCCGCTCTCGCTCAGACATCGCTGCGATCCCAGCCCGGGCCCGGCCTCCCGTCGCCATGGTAACCAGATCCCCCCCCCCCCCTTCCCGGTATCCTTTTCCACCCCCTCCTCCCGAAAGTACAGACGACGGCGGGCGACGGAGACCGGATCGGCGCCCCACACTACCTCAGACCCGGGGCTCTCCCCACCTCAGCCTCCTGATTGGCTGCCCTTCGGCCAATGGGGCTTCAGCAGAGCCAAGGATGCTAAGAGCTCGGGGCTACCCGGATCCCCAACACCTTCCCCCTCCCCCACTTCAGGGAACCCCGCCCCCGCAGCCCTCACTGCTTGTCATACTCAGCTCCAATCCCAACATCTTAGCCCCGCCCCAGGACCCACCCCACGTTCTAGGCTCCTGCCTTATCCCCACAGCTGCCTCCAGAAGACTCCTTACATTCGGCTCTCCTAGGTCCAAACCCCTTCCCAGACTCCTTAGCCCCGAATCAGAACTCTCCTCCTGGTCCATGCTCCTTGGTTCACAGTCTGATCTCCTTCGTCCTCCTGCATGCTCCCTTGCCTCGCCATAGGACTTCCTCAACATTCCACGGGGAAATTGAGGCTTAGAAGAGCTAAGTGACTTCTAACAAAGCCATTACCTAAGTCCTTTTGGTTATAACAGGTTGCCTTTCAGAACCTCAGAACCTTCCAATCACAAGAACTTGAGACTTTGGAATTTATCATCTCTGGGCCTCCAAATCTTAGAACCTCAGAACCTTAAGGAACAGAACTGTACAGTCTCAAAACTACAAAAACCCAGAACCCCCAAACTTTGGAATCTCTTGGCTCAAAGCCTTTATAACCATAGAATCTCAGACCTTTATTTAGCACCCCTTCCCTTAATTTGAACTTGCTCTCATAGCTGTCCTCAGAAGACTTCTCCTACTCCCAGGTTCTGAGATACCATTGTGGACCTGCACTCCTAAAATCCTAATTCTTAAGTCTCCAATGATGAGCTTTCCCTAAAGCCAGAAGTAGATACAAGAAGTTCATAGCAAAGAAATCTTCTTAGAGGAACAGTAAGATACACAGAATACATGGCCACTCTAACCAGAGTTAGCCAGAATTAATTCTCCCTTGAGTCCACAGTGGGCTCTCTTCTCTGCTGCCAGGGTTTGAGCTCCTTGCAATTGTTTCTTGCCCCTGGAATTATTGCATCTCTGTGTCTGATCTTATCTGGAGGTTGTGCTTCTCTTTTCCTTGCTTAATGAGATTACCTCCTACCAGTAGCTTCAATACTAACAGAGGCTTCACATACTGTTCCCCACCCCACCTCCCAAGAGGAGGCATTCTTTTCCCCAGGCAGAGTTCTTTCTCAAATGTTGATTGCCACTAGGGTGAGTGACTATTTAATGGTCTTTGTTGGTGTGGCCAAGCTCCACCTGATCAATGAATGGGCTTCTCTTCCAAGACTCCTTCCCATTTCACAAAAGGATGAAAGGCTGTATTCGAATCTTAGAACCTCAGCACTTTAGAATCTCTCTGAACTTCAACATCTTAGACTTTCAGAACTATACAGTGTCAGAATCTGACCATGATGCAGCAGAAAGTGAGCTGTCTTGGGAGTCAAAGGACCTGGGTTCAACTTCCTGTTGTTGTTAAGTCATTTTTCATTCATGTCTGACTGTCCATGACCCCTCTCGGGATTTTCTTGGCAGAGATACTGGAGGGGTTTGCCATTTCTTCCTCCAGCTCATTTTACAGATGAGGAAACTGAGGCAAATAGAGTGAAATGACTTGCCCAAGGCTACACAGCTAGTAAGTGTCTGATGTCAAATTTGAACTCAGGTCTTCCTGACTTCAGGCCTGGTGCTCTATCCACTGTGCCACCTAGCTGACCTACCCTGTCACTAAATAACTGTGTGACCCTGGGCAACAACAGTCCAATCCAATTATTCAACCAACAGTTTCCTCATGGATAAAATGAATCAATGAATAAAATGAAGATAAATTCTAAGGTTCCTTCTAGCTCTTGATCTATGATCCTTGGAATTTCACAGCTATAATAACTCAGAAGCATAAAAACTTCAAAATCTTAAAACATGTGATCCTTAGAACCTCAAAACCTCAAGGTTCTGAGACCCAAGTCCAGCCTCAGAGGATAAGAACCTTAGCACCTTTCAACCACTGTACGTTTGACCAATATCCAAGAATGTGCAAAGAGTTGGTGTTAGAGGTTGTGGTGCCTCACAGTAGATCTCCGAACTTCTAGATCTTAGGACTTCTGAGGAAATGAAACTGTGGAGCTAGAAAAGATTTTGGGCCACTAGTCCAAGGGAAAGCTGGAGCTCAGAAAAATCAGATCACTGCAACAGAGAGAGCTTAGATCTCTTCATTCTCATTTGGAGAGTCTTTCTGGTCCTGAGAGCTGAAACCTGGGCTTTGAGGTATGCCCTTGGGAGGAGGAAGAAGAGTCAAACTGCTTACACACACACACACACACACACACACACACACACACACACACCACACCACACCACACCACACCACACCACACCACACCAGTTAGGGAAAAGAACCCAGGAAGTCAGCTTTGTCCCTCCCTCCACCTGGTCCAATATAAGAACAGTATTCTCTCCTCTAATCTCTACCTTGGGAATTCAGGAAGATAGAGAGCTGGGATGGAGGGGATGGAGGGGATGTCCACAGGGAACTGACCCAGATCTTTGCTCGCTTCTCCCTCTCTCCAGAGGCCCAGTGCTGAGAAAAAAGGGTTGACTCCGGAACCGACAATATTTGCTCCCTGGCTTCAAGGGAGTCACTATGACAACCAAAGGATTTGGACTCCAGACTGTGGAGGGAGATAGGCAGAGACTGGGAAGGGGGAAAATATATGTGTCTATATATATGTGTGTATACACACACACATTTCTCTCTCTCCATATATACATATATATTATATATAGTCATTCACATATAGTATATATATATAAATGTAACATTTTTCATTATAATATATACACACATTAACATATGTGCAGACATATAGATACAGAAATATGTGTATATGTGTAGAGATACATACAAGTCAGAAAAGCAGAGAGAGAAAAAGCTACAGACAGAAAACATGTAAAGGAGAGAGAGAGTCAGACAGACCAAGACAGAGAGCCAGGGTCAGACCCCCAAGACTCCCTCCGACAGGCCCAGCCTTCCTGATCCTCAGGCTTCTACCCAAGGGAGGAGAGTTAGCATTAGCAGGAGTAGTTTGTCTCCCATCTGCGTGGATGACAATATAAGCCTAGATGAGGTGAGGGTGTACAGGGAGCTGGGCAGTGAAGACCAATAGGGGAGTGTTGGCTGCCCTGTCTGGTTTTGTATCTGATCTCTAGCTCCCCTGCCACTGGGTCTCTCTTCATTTTCTTGTCTCTTTATGTGTCATGCCTCTGTGTCCCACCTCCCCTCCCCCAATCCCACCCCATCAGCAGTGCCCTCTCTCTCCCCTGGAGACCTCATTTCCCTGCCTCATCGACCTTACCATCTGCCTAGGCTCCAGGGCCCTGCCTTTTCCCCCAGGATCTGTTTCCTGTCCCTGCTGTCTTCTCAGCCCCAGGCCACAGTCCCCTGACTAGTCTGGCAGTCCTTGGGGGGTGGGGTCATTTAGGAGAGGCCCTCAAACCCCAAGCCAGGAGAAAGAAAGAAAGTGAGATACTGTGTCTGGGATACAGACAGACACATAGCAGAAAACAAAATATACTCACAGAAACTCAGAGAGAATGGACACAGAGATTGAGGGGGAGAGACAGAGAAAGGAGAAGAAAGATGTCTCCAGTCTCCTCTCCTCTCCCTACTGTGTGTTTGTCCTTCGTTGCCAGAGAAGACCATGCCATCAGAGAAATGATGACATGACCTGCACTTGACTTTGTTCTGAGTGAGGGAGGGCTGTGCAGGGCACCAGCCTCTCTTCTCCTCCAGAGCCATCTGAATCCAGTGACCTGATATTCATCAGGATGACTGGAGATGACCCAGGATGAGGCAATTGAGGTTGAATGACTTGTCTAAGGTCACACAGCTAGTGAGTGTCAAGTGCCTGTCCCTATTGGATCCGAAAAGGAGGATGGAGTAGGAGAAGGAGAACTTGGGGGGGGGGGGGGCTCAAACACCTGAGTCCTGTATTTAGGGGTCAACTCATCCCAATTCCCATCTCCTGAGGAGACTGTTTATTCCATCCCATCCTGGGTTTCTTCAGTGCTTTGAGATTTCAGAGAAGAGTTGGGGGGCAAGGTTCAGAAGGAGATCACATTGACCAGTCTTCTCCTTCCTACTCCACCCCAATACCACAGCCAGGGGATACCAAGGACAGACATTATATTTTTCACAATGTCTTTCTCTTTTAGTTTTCTCACTGTTTCTGGGGCTCAGTTTCCTTCTCTATGAAACGGGAAAATGGGTTTCTGATGAGTGGGTGTGGGTGTTTATGAATACTCAAGACATTGATGAATATGTATGAGCTCTTTTGCAAATGAAAGGAGGTTTTTGTTCTGCTCCCCGAGTCTTAGAAACACAGGTGGGATACAAGGACATAGAAGAACATGTCAATGGAATCAAAGAGAGACAGAGGTCCAGACAGACAACTTACAGGGTATCCCAAAATCAATTTAATTTTAAGTTTATTAAAGACTTTTTGTGACATCTTATAGTTATATCTATTGATGCTTGTGCAATTTTCCATAAAATTAAAAAAAAGATCATTGGGACTTGGAAGCACCATGGTGTAGTGGACAGATTGCTGTACTTGGAGTCTAGAAAATTTGGGTTTGAATATGACTGTGTGACCCTGGGTAAGTCACTTCAGTTTTCTGGGTCTCAGTTGAACTTAATGACCTTTAAGATTCTTTCCAGATCTAAATAGATGATACCATGATCTTTCCTATTACAGCAAAGCAAAGAAAAACAAGGGGAGAAATTGAGACCCAGAGAAACAGAACGGACAGATACTGAGACACAGAAGGAGGAAGGGCCAGAGAGGAGAAAAAGAAACCCCTGCGTGTTTCTTCTGCTCCATTTTCTTTTCATCTGTGGGAGACACAGGATGACTGAGAGACTGGCAGAGGCAAAAACAGACGGGCCAGTTGGAGGTTAAGGTCCTTTCCAGCTTCTAAATCCTAAGATTCTAAGAGACAGGAATGAGAGGGCGTGCACACACACACACACACACACACACACACACACACACACACACAGAAGCATAGGCAGGATGAGAGAGAGCCTTGGATAGGTATAGGAGGGTTGAGCCTGTGACGGACTCCATGTGTGATAATAAGTGTTTGCACACACCCTGGGGCGGAGCTCAGAACCCAGAGCCTGGAGAAGAGAGTGAGAGGAAGAAGGACAAAGCAGCAGCCACAGGTGAGAGAACAGGTAAAGGAAAAACCCAGACCTTTTGCTCCCTCTCCTCTCTCTCTCTCTCTCTCTCTCTCTCTCTCTCTCTCTCTCTCTCTCTCTCTCTCTCTCTCTCTCTCTCATAGAAACTTGGGACTGACTTCATATCTTTTCTCTCCCCTTATCAACATTTCTTTCAACCTTTTCCTCTGTCTCTCTCTCTCCCCCACCCTCTTTCATCTCTCTCTCTCTCTCTCTCTCTCTCTCTCTCTCTCTCTCTCTCTCTCTCCTCTCTGTCCATCTCTGTGTCTCTCTTTCTGTCTCTTTCTCTCTGTCTTTCATAGGACCTTAGAGCTGACCTCACATCTTTTCTCTCCCCCTACTAATATTTCTTTCTATCTCTTCCTCTGTCTTTCTCTGTGTCTCAGTGTCTCCTTCCCAACACAGGTGATGGAGATTTGGAGGTAGGTGGGGAAATGTAGGTGGGGTGGAGGCAGAGGAGAACAGTTGGGACAAAGAAAATAGAGCCACCTTTTCTCCCTCGTTCAGATGCCTCAGACACCTGGGTTCCTCTGTCCCTACCCCAATCCCTCTCTAGTTTCCAAAAGTTTCAAGATCTGAGGTGTTGTCAAGAAGGAAGGTAGTGGATGGATCCCCTCCTGAGAAAGGTGGGGAATGGAAAGTACGTTGAGATATGTGGCAAAATAGAGACTAGGCCAACAGTTCTTGGAGGGAATGGGAGGTGGGGTGGGGGGTGGCAAACAGTCCATTCCTTCATTCTCAGTCTGGTATGGGGAAGCATTGGAAATGATTTAGAAGTTATCTAGTTGTTCAGTCATTTCAGTCGGGTCCTACTCTCCATGATCCCATTTGGAGTTTTCTTGGCAAAGATACTGGAGTGGTTTGTCATTTTCTTCTCCAGCTCATATCACAGATGAGGAAACTGAGGCAAACTTGCCCAGGGTCACACAGCTGGTAAGTGTCTGAAGCCAGATTTGAACTCAGGAAGATGAGTCTTGAAGACTGGCACTCTACCTGGCTGCCTTATAACTTAGAAGTTAGGGGAGATCAGAAGCCATCAACTAAATCCTCTATTTCTGCCATGGATCTCAAAGTGCTTTCTGGAAAACACAGAAACAGCTTGATCTAATGGGTTGAAATCCTCTTTCTTTTTTTTCATTTTCTCTGTACAATGGGCATTGTAATAATATTTTCCATCCCCCACTTTCCTCGGGAGGGGTTCCATCCACTACTTTCCTTCTTGACAACACCTCAGATCTCAAAACTTTTGGAAGCTAGAGAGGGATTGGGGTAGGGACAGAGGAACCCAGGTGTCTGAGGCATCTGAATGAAGGAGAAAATGTGGCTCTATTTGCTTTGTCCCAATTGTTCTCACAGAGTAGTTAGGAATAGGGACTGGATCCATGATTTTCATTGGTATAGAGAGCTACTAGGTGACGAAATTCCCTCTGCCAAAACAGGTTAGCTCTTCCCTTCAATTTAATAGTCACTAGATTGTGTAGACTAAGGTACCAAGATGCCCTAAGATGAGGTGACCTTTCAGGGTCACAGAGCCAAGATGTGTCAGAGAGCTTCCTGGCTCCAAGGTCATCTGTGTCTCATGCTACCTTGCCTCCCACAAGATTGTTAAAAGAAGCTCCGAGGCACTCCTGGAACCGTGGGCTCTGAAGGCCAGATTCCTTCCTGTGATGTTGACATCTCCACTTGTCCTGATTCTCTTGCTGTCCCATCCAGTCCTGTGGAAAGCACAAGTAAGGTGGCCATAAGGGCTTAGAAATCCTCCTGGGGGTGGAGGGGGCTGAGGGATAAGAAAACACACCCAGGACCACTAATGGTGGGTTTACAGATGCCCTCCTCATTCCCAAGTAATTGTCACATGATCAAGTTTTCCAGGTTTTAAGACACCCCTCAGTTTAGATGGCTACTCTAGACCACCTCCTTTCCCTTTCTCACATCAGCCTGCAAATCCTGTCCCCTGACCCCTTGCTGATACCTTACAAATCTGGGATAAGTACAAGATCTTCTATAGGAGAAGGGTGGGGAACATTTCAGGATATAGAGGATGGGGCAGATGGGATGGGTTCTGATGGCTTTCCAAGAGGGTTTTAAACCTCACAACCAATTGTGGTAGAAATTCCAAGATCCCTTCCTCTTCTCCTGTGCACCTGGGGGTCTGGGGAGGAGGGTTCTTTCTCCACAGGCCAAGTTTCCAAGGAGTACAGCAGATGAGGCCTACCGTCGGTGGCTGCAGTACCAGGCTCAGTGCCAGGAGGCTCTAGCTGCTGCTGAACCATTGGCAGGTGAGCTGGGGCTCCTGAGGGATGGAATAAGTGGGCTGGTCTGAATCTCAGAAAGAATCTGGGGGGAAGGATCAAATGCATGCAGGCCACTATTCAGGCTGATGGAGATGCCTTTACAAGACCCCAAGTGTCTCAACTGTGGGTGCTGGGGGATGGCTGTGGATGTATTCAGGCAGACTGAAATGTATGTGTTGGAGGAGGAGGATAGGAAGGGATTGGTGGAATGACCAGTCTGTCCAGACCTAGGGGAAAGCATCAAGGATGGGCATTCCATGGTATGGAGAGTTCACGGATATGATGGGTCATGCTTGAGCTAATGAAGGGAGGAGGAGGTTAAAGCAGCCATTAGAGTCTATGGGAAGGATAGGGGAAGAATTCACCTCCTTCACAAATCCATATTCTCTTCCTCTCTCCTCCCCACCCTCCTTGGGGAAGCCTGGGAGATGGAACTGGGAGTGAACATCTTTGCCTCCTTTGCTTCCTCCTCCCCCAGGCCTTGCCTGCAATGGAACCTTCGACATGTATGCCTGCTGGCCCCACTCACCCCCTAACACCACAGCCAGTGCCCCCTGCCCCTGGTACCTGCCCTGGCACCAGGAAGGTGAGGATTCCCTCCTTTGGAGAGTAGCAAAGAGGCCCATCTCTTGAGGCTTTGAGTCTGAGGCTGCCTCAGTTTCCCTTTTTCTACCTGTTTTGGGGTTTCTCTGTGTCTCTCCTTTCTCCTCTCTGTGGGAGACTCGCTATCTCCATGTCTTGGTGTTTCTCTGGTTCTGTGGTTCTTTGACTCTCTCGGTGTTATCTGAGTCTCTTTGGTTTCCTAGATTCAAGTCTTTGTCTCCCCATGGGACCTTGGGAAAGTCATCCCCCCGGCATGGGTTTCAGCTTTCCCCTCACCCTGTGTAAAAAGAGGAATTGAGTTAGATGTTCTCCATGTGCCTCTTATTCCGTGTTCTAATGAATTGTATGCTCAGGGACCCCCAGGTCTGACACACTCATACTGAGCTCCTCTTTCTCTGGGAACATCTCTGTATTTCTGTCTAGAATGGCACGAGACAAGGACCTGGGCTTGAAGTCAGGAAGACCTGGGTTCGAATATTGCCTCAAACTATGTGACCCTGATCAAGTCACTGAACCTTTCTAGGCCTTAGTTTCCTCATCTGTAAAATGAAGAGATCTCTTCCAGCTTGAAATCTGTGACCCTGTGAGCTCTCTTAGTACCTACAGGTGCCTCTCTGGGTCTCTGCCCCACCTCACCTTCCACCCTGACATCACACCCCTCCTCCAGCCCGGTCTCTGTCTTCCACGTTCTCTATAGTGACCACCGGCTCTGTGCTGCGTCTCTGTGGGGCTGACGGGCAGTGGGGATCCTGGAGGGACCATTCCCAATGTGTGTCTCCAGAGACAGAGCAGGTCTTCCAGGTGAGATTATTACCCTTTCCTCAGGGAGACTCTGGAAAAATCTCGATGTCTCATGGGAAAGTGTGCTATTGATCTCAGGGCTGTGTGCTGAGCTCTGAGGGTCTTCTTTCCTCCAGAGTCAAAGGCTCATCCTGGAGAAGCTGCAACTGATGTATACAGTGGGGTACTCACTCTCCCTGGTTGCCCTGTTGCTGGCTCTGATTATACTCAGCTCCTTTAGGTAACTGGTCCCAGAGGAGAGACAAGACCCTGTCCTCAGAGGGCCCCCAGTCTAAAGAGAGACTCAGCTTTGCTCTTTAGGAGACTCTGGATGGGTGGGGGGAAATATGTGAGGGTGGAGGACAGACATGTTTTCAAGCACAAGGGCCTTTAGATGGATGATGGATCAGACTGGTTGTTTGGCTCTAGAAGAGAGGACTTCTAGGCTCCATGTCAGGAAGAGCTGTCCAAAAGTGGAATGAACTGTCTTGGAAGGTGGTGGAGTCCCCTCTGTATAGACATCTTCAAGCAAAGATAGGATGACCATTTGTTGGGCAAGGATGGAAGGTCAGCCCAGGGCAGGCTTCCTTAGGGAGAACTGGAAAGGAAATATATGGAGTATGTGTTGGGGTGGGGGGGAAGAAGGGGAGAGCTGGTCGCTATGGGGCAAGGTCAATAGATTCTGTCCTGACCCTCACCCTCTAGGAAGCTTCGATGCACCCGAAACTATGTCCACATGAATCTGTTCATCTCCTTTGTCTTCCGGGCAGCTGCTATCCTCACTAGGGATAAGCTGCTGCCCACCTTGGGCCTTCACATTGGAGACTCATCTCAGGTACTCCCTGATCAAGTGATCTCTGGATCTTTCCTTCCTTTCCCCTTTCAGTGTGGGCACAGAACCTGCAGTTCTAATATGCTGACTCTCTATGTTCTCCATTCTAAGTGGCTTTCCAGCAGTGACAGTCTATGTTTTATGCTCTATAATCACTGGACTCCACCATCTTCCTCTCATCCCTCTTGACTCACACCCACTCTCTATCTGACTTCCCATACTCTCACCTCTTTTCCTCCCCCTGGACCAGGTCTAGAAGAGGGGGACTTTGTCTGGGGAGAACATCTGCTTGATGGGGTGGGTTGGGGTAAGAAGAAATGGTTGGCTCTTGGGAGAGAGAGACTACCCTGGGAGGTTTACCTCTATGTGCTTCTGATTTTCTCATGCACCCCCAGACCCTTGGCACTTGCCGAGTGGCCCAGATTCTGACCCAGTACTGTGTGAGTGCTAACCACACATGGCTGCTGGTGGAAGGTGTATACTTGTACAGCCTGCTGGCGCTGATGGCCTTCTCAGAAGATAGTCACTTCAAGTGCTACCTGTTTCTCGGCTGGGGTGAGTCTCACAGTGCCTGGCCCTCAGTGCTCCCCATTTGACAATACCACAAAGTCCTGGGCTAGTGCCCATAGAGAAAATAAAGAGGTGGACTAGATTACCTCCTACCTCTGAGATCAACGAGAATTTATTTAGCTCTGACTGTGGGCCAGTACCTGTGCTGTCTTGGGGGGGCTGGGAGGGTGGGGCTGGGGGGTGGGGATGCAAAGGCAAAAAGCAGTGCCTGCCTTCAAGGAGAATATATTCACATGGGAGAGATGACGTGTAAAGATTTAGTTCACACAAGATTTAGACAGAAAGAGCGGATGAAGGGCATCTGAACAAAGGGAAAGCATTTCCCTTTGGAAATGCTGGTTTTTAGGAATTTTACATTTCCTGGCCTTAAAAAGCTTCAGACACACAGACAGCCCCCATCTCTGGACAGGCAGAAGGGAGTATCTCCCTGTCTTGTGACCTCTGTGCACATGGCTGGTTTCACAGGGGGCCCCGCGCTCTTTGTCATCCCGTGGGTAATCTCTCGACACCTCCACGAGAACACTCAGTGAGTGAAAGTGGACACCAGGAGGTGGAGCCAGTATGGAACGTGGGCGTGACTTGCGGGGAGGAAGGGATGGACTGACATAGTGGGCGGGGCTGGGTGGAATATGGGGCGTGACCTGCACAGAGGCGGGGCCAGGGTAGAACAGGAGGAGTAGGACCATGGAGAGTTCCTCTTACAGGTGCTGGGAACGGAATGAGATCAAGGCAATCTGGTGGATTATCCGCGTGCCCATTCTCGCCACCATCTTGGTAGGATTCCTTATTCCCTGCCCCATAGACTAGTTCTTGGTTTTACTCAAGGAAGACGCCTGTTGCAGCAGCTTCCGCACCTCTTTAGTTGATGCTCTGTTTCAGCCTTGCTTGGGGTGTTCTAGGCTCCTTTCGCAGGCCTCTCCCTCTGTCAGAGGCTAGCCTCATTTCCCACCCCAACCAGGAAGCCCTCTTTGACCATTTTCTCCTCTTCTGAGCCCCCTACTCCTGATTCTGTGGGTGCCCTCCCCCTACCAGGCTCTGAGAGTAGGAGTACCCAATGCTCCATGGGGCTCTCCAAGACCCCAATCCCCCAGACTTAGCCTCAATCCTATCCTAGTGGGGTAGGGGGGAGTGTGAGGGAGAGGCTCGATAAATAGGACAGATGGATGAAAATGAATTATAACATTCCCAGATTCTATGATGTTCAGATTCTAGGTCTAATCTTCCAGAGTTGTAAAGTTCTAACATTCTGTGTTCCTGAATTACAACTGTCCCTGGTCTAAGGTTCTAACAGTCTTTGAGTTTGGAACCCTCCTGCTCCTTAGCTTCTTACTCCAACAGTTTTGCCCTTTCCCCCAGCATGACCCTTCCCTACATTTTGTCACTCCCTTTTTCAGGTTAATTTCCTTATCTTCATTCGAATTCTGGGCATTCTGCTGGCCAAGCTGAGGGCCCACCAGATGCGCTGCCAGGATTACAGGTTCAGGTGTGTGTGCGGAAATAAGAGTCACTGGGGTCAGGGAGGATTCACACGGGGGGACGGGTAGAAGGGCCCTGGGGCTTCATATTTCCTGTCCCCCCAGGCTGGCCAGGTCCACACTGACCCTTGTCCCCCTCCTGGGCATACATGAGGTAGTGTTTGCACCTGTGATAGAAGAGCAAGCAGAAGGCAGCCTTCGCTACACCAAACTGTCCTTTGAGATCTTCCTCAGCTCCTTCCAGGTAGGGTGCTGGGACAGGATCTGTTTCAACGCCATTCCAAATCTGCCACCTGCCACCCTTGCCTCTTCACCTCAGAGCTTTTATATAGCAGCCCAGCCTGGCTCGAAAACTGATTTGAGAAGTCTTCCCAGATTAGATCCCACCCCTAATGCTCCAAATGCAAAAACTTTCACCTCTGATTATATATTTGAAATTTAAAACTGTTGTCTAATACCGGCTCCCCCCTCCCCCCCCATTTATATTTGGGAAAGCTTAGGCCCTGAAAGGGAAAGGGATGCATCTAATAGCAAGTCTTTTGACTCTCACACTTGCATGTCAACCAAGAGTAGATAACATAACTCACATTGCTGGGTTCACCAAGGCTCACAAAAAGGGAGGGAAGGCAAACATTACCAGGTTTCTTAGGAGGAGAGAACATCAGATTTGGAGCCTTATCAAGACTGAAGTCTTGGCCCTTTCTTTAGGAGAGGGCTCTGTATTCCCATAAAGCCCTTGTACTCATTCAATGTCTTCTCTTCAGGGACTCTTTGTCAGCATCCTATACTGTTTCACCAACAAAGAGGTATGAAGCCCCCACATCCACTATGATCTTCCCCTAAGGGGGGCAGTTGATCATGGTCACGTCTTACCTTTACCTCTTGGCCCCCGAAGGTCCAAGCTGAGATCCGAAAACAATGGCAGCGATGTCGGCTGGTCCAAAGTCTTTTGGATGAGCAACGTCTGTCCCGGGACCGCCGCTCTTCTAGCCGTGCGGCTGCCCCCTGCCTCTCCATATGCAGCAGGGCGCTGGATGGGGAGGGAGGGGAGGCCAGCCCAGCCTCTGAGAGCTCCTGCTAGGAAAGGCTCTGACCATCGATGCAGGTGTGTTTAGCAAAGATGTAATAACCGCCATACACGTTTCCAGCCCCAATTTAAGTTTTATGGAGCTCTTTCCGTGGCACAGCCTTGTGCTGGGGAAGGTGGCACAAGGCTGATTATTCCTTTTACAGAGGGAAGAGGTGAGGCTCCAGAAGCCTCCATGACTTGTTTAGGGGCATGCAAGTAGGAAGGGACAGAATTATGAACTCAGATAAGGAGGAGCAGGGGTCTGTACTGAGGAGCCCCAAATGGAAGAACAGAATTATAGGATCTGAGAGCTGCAAGGGTCATTTAATCCAACCTGCCCCTGGGCTAGGGGTCCCTCTGTGGCATCCAGCCTCCTGACAGGAAGCTCACTACCACACTATCTCCCCTCTCCCACCCTGGCAGTCCATTCCATCCATAAGACAGCTCATCATTAGGAATTATTCTCCCAGTCAGAAGACCAATTCAAAGGCCACTTCTGCCACTGACCTTCTTTGTGAGTTCAGGAAATTCTCCCCATTCTCTGGGCCTCAGTTTACCCATGTATGATATTTGAGTATCAAGTCAAAATTGAAATTCCTGCCCTCTGGGACCAAGAAGAATGAGTCCTTCATACAGCAGAAGACAGAGACTGTCATAAAATCACAGTTTCAGAGCTGAAAAGGACCTCGAGTCATGTGCTCCAACTTGTACTTGGAAAAAAGAACAACCTCCTTGTGTAACCTGGACAAGTAGCCACCCAGACTGAGTTTGGGGACCTCCAGTGAGGGGGAATTTACTATGCCCCAAGACAGGCCCTTCCAGTTCAGGATGACCCATCACTGGGACATTTTTCCCCCCTGGTTATCAAATTTGCCTCTTTTCAACTCCCCCCTACAGCTCATGGTCCTGTCCTCTGGGACCAACCATGGGCAGGGTGGACCGCTCTTCCATACATCCACTCTGTCTTCAAACACTTGAAGAGAGCCATCATATCCTCCCAAATTTTCTCTTCTCCAGAGTAAAAGAGCCCCCAGCCTCTCATCTGGTGGCCCTTCACCACAGTCATTTCCTTCCTTTGGACCCTATCAGAGTCTTTCAGAAATTGTCCCCAGAACTGAATCCCCCTAGACAGGGCCTAGTCAGTGACAGGACAGCAAGAACACTGTCTCTTGGATCCTGGAAATCAACGTGTCCAAGACCCTAGTAGCTTTGGGAGCTGCTGTCTTGCCCTGTTGAATTCCATTGGGCTTTGCATCTCCTGAAGGCCCTGGATGTTCTTCAGATACATTGTTAACCCTCAGCTCTCCCACTCAATATATTTCAAGGCTTGATATCTATCCCTATTTCATTTTAATAGATTCACCTCAACGTCAAAGAATCACAGGTCTAGAGGTAGAAAAAATTTTAGGGCTGTCTAGTCCCAACTGACATATTTTGCAGATGAGGCCCCAGGGGGTTAAATAACATGCCCAAGGTTACTTGGGTGGGATTTGGATGAAGGTCCTGACTCCAGACCTGTAATCCTTTATGTGTTATATTAGCCTGTCAAGATCTTTTTGGAATCTCATGCTGTCCCTTGTTGTGATAGCTACCTCTTCCAGCTTTGTGTCATCGGAGTCTGATAAAGATATCACATGTGTCCTTATTAAAGTCGCTGACAAAGACTTTCAGCAGTACAGATCCCCATGACACTCTACTGGAGACCTCCTTGTGAAATAACATTGAATTATCAATGACAACTTTTGGAAATCCTCCCACTGGCTGTAACATCATCTTGCCCATGTCTCTCCATCCCTCCCACAAGAATCAAGGGAACGCTTTGATGAGATTTGGGCCAACTATCTCCTGCAGTTCTCTGATGTATTAGCTAACACTGTCAAAAATGTAAATAAATTAGTTTTGTGTGAACGGTCCTCACTGAAGTCATGTGGGTACTCTGTGTTTCCTGCTGCTTCTCCTCTACGCTCACTGACTGTGCCGCTAGTAAGAATTCATTTCAGAGTCTCTCCCAGGAATTGACATCGGCCTCTAGCTGGCACGATGTTTGACCTTCTCGACTTCCTTCTCCCACTCTCCACCCTTTCTAAGATCCCTGATGGTGACTCCATAATCATACCCAAGGATGTAACTCATCTGGGTCACTGTGGAATCATGCAGATTAGGTAGCGGCCCTGTTCCTTTCTCCTGACTCAAGTGATCAAGTCAGCCCCTTACTGGCCATTTTTACCTTTCTCAGACTGAAAATCATTCTCCTTGGTAAAGAGAAGCAAAATGAACATGGCACAGTCCCATCATCCACAGGCCTCTGCCTTCACTGGTCCCTTGCTCTTGACCCACCACTCCAACTCCTTCACTAATCCCAGCATTGCTGGTCTGAGACATCTAACTTGTACATCCACAGCTTGGTCTTCTGGAGGCCTCCTAAAAATCTAAGGTAGCTGCTAAGTTGTCTGTACATCTATACCACATACCCTTTTTCTCCTCACTGAAAGAATATTCAGAATTTCACTGTGTTTCCTTTCCTTCCTCAGCTATTTCCCCAAAAGAACTTTAGTGCATGGGTTCCTATACCACTCTGAAATCTCTGAAATCCAGTTTCTTAATTTCTAAGATGCATTTAGACTATTCTCAGTTCTCCTTTTCTCCATTACAAACCTTAGGAAGGAGCAGTCACTGCTTCCCCCCACCCCACAACTAGCTCCTCTACTGGAGAAAATCAGATCTAGAATAGAATTTCCTTTGTTATTTCTGAAATTATTGTTAAGATAAAAGCAAGAATGACTTCACAAGTATAAGTGATTTACTGCTTGCCTTCTCAACACGTGGGTGAGGGATGAGAGGGAATTTGGAAGTCAAATTAAAAAAAAGTTAAAAACAAAATCCACCAAAAAGGCAAGAGATCAGCAGAAAATGAGCACCAGCAGAGGTCTGGAGGGGCTAGACCTCCCAATCACTGCTCTATCGTGCCTTCCTCTCCCCTCACAAATAATCATAAGATCTACAGTTTGAATCTTCTTTTATTTCTACGGGTCCAAAGGATTCTTTCCCTCCTTGGGAAGGAATACTTGCAATATGACACAAGATTTTTCAAATCTGTACTGACATGATGTGAAGATCAGAGAGAGATCCTTGAGAGTGTAAAGCTTTGTGACTTTAGGATGGGGATGAGACTCTGGGTCTTAAGCCTGTAACAGTTACAGAGAAAGGGGAGCTCCTTGGGATCTAGTGTTGGGCAGAGTCAAACCTAATGTTTCCTTAAACAAAGTCAAGGAGGGCATGCTTATTACCTTTGTGATCCAAAGCAAATCAAGGCTGCTCTTTTGGAATCAGTTTCTTTATACAAAAAAGGGGTTGAATGAGATGGTCTATAAAGTCCCTTTAAGGTCTAAGGGCCTGTAATTCTACATCTTCTTATTCTTAGGGCCCCCACAGCATTCCCCCAACTTCTCCTCCTCCTGTTTGCAGGGGTCTCGATTCCCTTACCCACCACTGCACCCCCACTTCCATGTCTTTATAATATAGTCTGTACTCATTGGGATGTAAACAGTAAGAGTGGGAAGGAGAAGGGTCCCTGTGCTGGAAGAGGAGCTCTCTGGGGTGAGAGCCAGGTCACTGGGAAGCTATGTCCAGCAGGGCTGGGATGGGAGACCCAATGGATGAGGATTTAGGGAGTGGGAGTTTACTTCTTTCTGGCTGGTGAAAGTAACATACATAAGTCAACAATAAAAAACAACTTGTTCTTTTTGGGGAGAGGGAATGAAAAAGTCTGCCTTAAAGTTCAGACCCAGGAGCACCAGGTATAACTCAGGAGAAGAAACTTTCAGCTGGGAATAGGAGAACTCAGCCTGTGCTGCCTCTGACGGTTCCAAGGTGTGGGACCCGACCTCCCTGGGATACTTTCCTTACTGACAGAACTGAGGGAGGTGGAACACTCGGGGGATCCAGGCTTGTTTGGCTCCACATTTTGGAGGCCAAACTGGTACCTCAAGGCCCAAGACCTCATTAACTACTAATGGCAGTACCTTCAATAGGCTGCTTCATACTGAGCTGGTGGTTGGTCCTACCTGTGGCAACTCACAACCTAACAGTAGCAATGTCAGGTGTATGTGTGTTGGGGGCAAGGAGGAGAACCAGACTAGGTAGCAGGTCTGCTTCACCTGAACTGCTGACAAATCACCTCTCTGCCCCAATCCCAGGGGCCTGGCCTCCCTTTTCTGTTTTCTAACCCCATCCCTGTCTTATCTACTGCTCTTATCCCAACTCCACCCCACGCCCACGCACACACTCTGTTGGCACCTGTTTGCTCAGCCCAACCTGGGCCACAAGAACCAGACTGGGGAAGAAAAAACAGGAAGGTTTTAATCACAAAAGGAAAAGCTAGTGGAGTCCTTAGCCTCACTGGGGTGCTTAGGCTCCACTACTTGCCAGCAATGAGTGGGTTCCTGAGAACCACGATGACTGAATCCCCCCTCAGGAACATCTTGGAAATGTAACGATCTTTGTTCACTGGTTTGGACTTTTTCTTGCCTTTGCCGCTTTTGGGCACCTCTGTCCACATCTCCTTCACATTCTCCAAGACCATGTTGCAGTGCCTAGGACCAGGAGGGGCAGGGGATGAGCACAAGAACCAGCTGAGCCTACCCTGACGCCCTCCCTTCTGCCATGCCCCCTGCCCCCAGTCAGGACCCTCCACAATGGCCACCAGGGAGAGCCAGCCCCCACCTGTCAAAGGCCTTCACTCGGCCCAGAAGCTTTTTGTTGTTGCGACAGTTGATGAGGACCTGGGTGTTGTTTTTCACTGACTGAGTGAGCACTGACAGGGGCCCGGTGTTGAACTCCTCCTCTTCGCGCTTCTGCAGCTCCTCAGGGGTCATCTCACTCTTGGGCTTGTTTAGGAGACTCCTGGGGGCAATGCACAGACACAGACACATTGGCACTCCCCCAAAGCCCTGGGCACGAGCTCAGGCCCACTGATAACTCCCTACCTAGGACTTGGGCTTCTCCAGATAACCGAACTCTTTGTCCTTGGAGCCTCATCTCACCCTCACCGAAGCCCTTAAGGCTCCCATTTTACCAAGGTCCCTGAACTGCCTTAACCATACCCTCTACCCCAATCTGCTCTGTACATGACCTGTATGGCAAAGTTCACTATGTGGCCTGGCCAGGGACAGAGAGCCTCCATAACCTTCTGCCCTGCAAAGCAAAACTCCCCTTTCATCTGCTGGTGGTGGTGGGGCAGCTCCTCTGCCACCTGGATCACTTTCTACCTGGCAAGCTATTCTCCATTCATGCTCTACTCATGCAGACCTCCCCAGCTAGGGCCCCACTTGGGTCCACTCAAAACTGTGGCTGGTTCAGTGGGTGTTACCCACAGGGAAGGCTCCCCATCCCATCCCATCCCATCCCATCCCATTTCAGACTCAAAGAAACCTAAGGCTGGAAGATACTGAGAGAAAGGGACCTTAGTCCAAATACTAACCAAGCATGAATACCTTTTACAACAGCATTGGAGAAGGGACCATCTAGCTTTTGTTCAAATAATTCCAGTGACAGGGAACTCGTTACCTCATGCAAATAGAAGAACCTTCCCCTAAAAAGTACCATTCTAGACCACCAGATCTCCAGAGAACAAACCTTAGGGAATCTAGATCTCCCTCTCAGCTTTGGAACTCCCATGAGAGGGGCTGTGTTATCCCAGATGCTTTGTGTAAAATCACATAGCTCACTATGTCTGCGTTGGCCATGTTACCATCTGCTCTTCTGCCCCACGTCTCACCCCCAAATAATAATTAAATCCATTTTCATACTATTACTCCCCAGGCCTTGTCAGTTCACTTCCCCAAGGCTCCATTCACCATCCCAGGAACTCCCCATACTCCTATGCACACTGCCTACCTCTATTAGAACATAAGCTCATTGAGGGCAGGAATTGTCTTGTTTTATAATCTTTAAGCTTGTTCTACTAAGTAAGCACTTAGTAAAGCAAATGATCATGGGAAAAAAAGTAGCTTAGGAGACCACACAGCTGTGGCAAACAGAGTAAGGGTCTAAGGCCAAGGGCCCTGATGCCAAACAGAGTGCCTCACTCTGTTTTAAACTGCCTTTGGAGAAGGCCAGTATTTTTACAGGAAGATGGCTGTAGGGTACCATAGGTGGAAAGCACAAGGACTATGTCTGTTTAGGAAAATAGACAGACCAGTCTGGCTGGACTATATACACAAGGTATGCGGAAAAATATTTCTCCCAAGACTCCTTCAGGTTAGCTGTCAGTGACTCTGGAAACAGGAAGGAATTTTCTCAGGCTGCTCAGAAGAAACTGGATGAAGGGATGTTTAAGCTAGAGAAGAAAAGGCTTTGTTAGGAAAAGGATGACTGTCCTAGGTCAGTGAAAGACTAAGACTCACTGTACTTGACTCCAGAGGAAGCAGATGTTGGGCTGACAGAGGTGAAAGCTTACTGGTTTCTGAGGGTCAACAATGGGAGAGGTTCAATAGCCGCCTGGCAGACACTGGCTGGAGGGGTTCCACCATCCCTGCTCCAGCTCCTTTTACAGGTGAGGAAACTGAGGCAAACAGGGTGAAGTGACTTGCCTAGTGCCTGGGGCCCAATTTTGACTCAAATCTTCCTGACTTTAGGCCCTGCTCTCTACCTGCCCTGCTGCCTAGCTGTTGGCATTAAATCAATGTTCCCTAAATTCACAGCAGGGCAGGACGTGAATCCAGGATCCAGGGCACACGCAGGGAGACACACAGATGCCCGCAGCCCACCCCCTTCCTCCCATTGGCCCCTCGAGCGGCTCGACTGGTCCGTCCCTTTCCCCCATTGGCCGCCAGCGCCCCTCTCCGGCTCGGCCCCTCTTCCCATTGGCCGCGCTGACGCCTTCCCAGCCCGCCCCTTGGCCCCATTGGCCGCGCGCGCCGCCTTCGGCTCCACGTGCTCGGCGCGCGCCTCGCTCCCACCAGTTGTATCCCACTACGTGCCGCTCGCGCGCTGCCTGCTCACCGGCCGCACGCGCCCCGCGCGTTCTAATCGCCAACGTCGCCCAGGCGATTCCCCCCAAGTAGGGGCGTTAGCTCGCCCGCCCTCAGCCCCGACTCCGCCCCCTCGTGGCCCCGGCCGCGCCCCCTTCCCGGATGGCATCCCCGTGTTCGGTCGAGGGGCGGATTGCCGCTCACATGGTAGCGGTGGCCCTTCGCTCCTTTGTAGTCCTGCCTTCCTCGCGCTGCGGCTGCCTCTGCGCTCTGGCTCCGCTGTCTCTGCCGCCCCGAATACCTTCCGGTTCCGGTGTAAAGGAGCGCAGCGAGGCGAAGCGAGAGGAGAGAGGCACTTCCGGTTCCGGGCTGAGAGACGGTTGTGTAACGGAAGATGCTAAGGAAGGAGCGCTCGGCGCATGCGCGATGAGTCCGGAAAGACTCGCGAGGGAAAGGTTGGCGCAGGCGCGTTGTCATAGCGACCCGGGATCCCGTCTCTAGTTCAGGGGGCGGAGTCCTCGGTGCCCACGTCCCAGGGAGGGCTCCCGAGGACGCGTTTCAGCTCCAGCTTAGGGGTTAGGGGAAGAGCAAGCCTTCTGCTCCCGCCCTCCCCGTGGTGGCCGTGAGGTAGCGCCCGACCCGGGTTCTAATTCCGCCCCTGCCACCTTCCGCCTCCCGCGTGACCGCGGGCCCTCCCCGGGCCTCAGTTTACCCTTGTGAAGCCGCAGCTAGTAAGCGCCTGAGGCTGGCCTGGAACTCGGATCTTGACTCCGGGCCCAGGGCTCTGTACGTGGTGGTGCCCCCTCATCGCTTTGCCTTGGGCTGGGGATAGGCAGTGGACCGGCCGTCTTTGGGCACCTCTGAGAAGCCACCATCCAGCCTCTCTGAGGCCTCCCCGCCTCCCAAGGCCCGGCCGTGTTTGGTCATGCACGGCCCTCCTCAGGGGGTACAGTGGGCAGAGAGCCTGGGTTCCAGCCTGCCTCGGACCCGCTTCTCCAGGCCTCCTTTTCAGCATGTTAGAGGAGGAGAGCTAATCTGTGATTCAGGGCCATCCTGCCCCGACACTTCGGCCCAAGCAGACAGTCCATCACACACAAGTTCCACGCTTCATCAGCTGCCAGGCAAGAATCTGTTCAGTTGGCGGAGCAGGGGTGACAGCCTTGGCCATGGTGTTGGCAAGACCTGAGTTCAAATGTGACCTCAGACACTGAGTAGCTGTGTGACTCTGGAGAAGTCTCTTCCTGCCTCCATTTCCTCATCTGCAAAATGGGGGTGATAATGCCTCCCAGGGGGAAGTGTAGAGTGCTGTACACAGTGCCTGGTGCACAGTAGTGGCCGTCTAAATGTTAACTCATATTCCCTGCATGTAGAGTCAGCGCCAAGTTATTTCCCAGGACTGGGGGAGAGTTCTAACAAGTAGGCCCAGCCCTTGAGCTGAGTCTGGAGGGAAGCTAGAGGCCAGTGTGACTGGAATTGTTTAGTTTGATCAGCATCTATTGAGCACCTACCATGTACATTACTGCCGCCCCTGGCTCGGAGGAGCTCATGTGCTGCTGGGAAGGTTACAGCATGTGAAAGGAGGAATGCAATGTGATTTGGACACAGACCCCAGAGGGCTGGGAAGGGCCTCAGGTTGGAGGGGAGACCTAGAGGCTGAGCTGGGCCGGCTCTGTCCAGAGCTTGAGATCTTAGGACATGGAGGCAAGGCCTGCCAGTCTTGGAAAGTGGAATGGGACGTCAGAGGGATGCTCAGACTGGGAAGGGTTCTAACAGCCAAGCTGAGGCCTTCCTATTTGACTCTGGAAGAGCTAGGGGGCCATTGAAGCTGCTTCAGCAGAGGAGAAGACTCCTGGGGCAGCTGGGGGTGGGGGTGGGGGTGGGGGTGGGAGCAGGAGAGGCAGCCAGAAGCCTCTTGAGAGCTGGGGAGGGCCTGAGCGGGCCATCCTAGGAGGGGAGGAAGGACACAGATGGGACACTGTGCAGGTAGAACCCACAAGCCTTGGCATCTGGGCTGGGAAAATAGTGTGGGCAATTGCTTGGCCATCGACAGAAGTAGACATTAAGAACATGTATGGGGGGATTTGGGAAGGGAAATGAGATCCATGGGGGGCCTGTTGACCACACACATTGAATGGATGCACCCAGGGCCTGGCTGGCAAGGAGCTCTGGAGGGGGCCAAGGGCTGGGCTGGCACAGGGGGGTTATCTCTAGGCTGAGGTGGAGGAGGTTAGCAAGAGAGTCTAGAAGAGGCACTCTTAACAAGGGGACGGTGAACTTGTGTTTTTAAAGAACATTTAGAAGACGTCTTCAGTATAATTGATTTCCTTCATAATCTTATGTATTTTTAGTTTATGCATTTAAAACACGAGTCTGAGGAGTCCACAGGTTTCACCAGATTGTCAAAGGCACATCCCTGGTCTAGAGAGGAGCAAGGGCAGGGGCAGGGGCCTTGTCAGTGGTGCCGATGATTCAGCAGAGGGGATTGTGGGGGGCTCAGATGGAGAACCAGGATAAGGTGGTCTTGTGAAGACCCGCGAAAGAGAGGTCACTGGAATCCTGGAGAAATTGGTGTCCCCTGGGAAGTGGGATTGAAGTTAGCTTTGCAAAAGGGTTGAGAGTGTGCCACCAGGAGGTACTGCAGTGGGGGCAAAGACAGCGAAGGCAGCTTTCCTGTTGAGATGTGAGGTGTGGGACAATGTCCTGACATAATGCATGAAGGTCATGAAGGTCACAGGGAAGGAGGTGAGAGAGACTGAAAAGGGGGCAGGGCAGTTTGGGGGCTTGGAAATGTAGAGAATGGGGGGGCTGTGGAGGGGATTAGGGAGAAGAGGGAGTTCATCGTGATGGGTGACAATGGGGGAGGTGGAAAGCTTGGGGGGTGATGGGGGAGGGCCCGGGAGACTTGTGAATTGGAGGTGGCTTTAGGCAGCCCCTGTGAGAAGAAGCAGAGAAGGCAGGTGGTGGGCAAACCCAGGGTTGGGCTCGGGAAGCTCCCCAAATATGGAGACCACCTTTGGCCTTTCTGTGTCCCTGGTGCTTAGCACGGTGCCTGGTATACAACACATCAGACACAAGATCAAAAGGTACAGGACAGTATAGAGGCGAATCAGTTTACTTTAGATCTGGTCAAGATTGTGAAGAGAGGAAAAGGAAGAAAGGGAAGCCAAGAAGGGGGGAGTGATGATTGGGGAAGGTGGTGGAACTGATGTTCATGCTGAGGAATAGGTTTAGGAGGAGGAAGGCAGTGGGAAGGATGCGGGCAGCCATGAGGGGGAGACGTTTCAGAGTCCTGAATCACAGAGGTTACAGATCTACAACTAGAAAGACCCATCGAGACCATCAGCCTTATTGTCTCATGTTACACTAGAAGCCAGGATGTAGAAAGCTGTGAGTGATGAAGGGGGAAGACATGCCCCTCCCCAGGGCTGGGTGGGCTAGGATGCCAGGAGCATGTTAGAGGGGACATTGCCAGGTCTAGAGGAGGGACCCAGAAGCATGGGAGGCAGATGTTCAAGAGCCCTGGAGAAAGTAAAGGAGATGACTGCCTGCCTCAGCATGGGACAGGATGCATCCTCTTTTCCTAGCTGTACCATTCAGGAGAGTTACCCTGTCTGCTGGGCTCAGACTGCCAGTGTTAAAAGAATGAGAAAAATAATGAGATAGCTTTAATAATAAAAACATGTTATCCTGCGCAAGTGCCGAAGGCCCCCACCATGTCATGTTGCACCTGCTAGGGAGAGGCAGTGTAGGCTCAGATGCTGCCTTGGACACTTCCACGCCAACCCAACAAGCATTTATTAAGGCCCTCTGTGCTGACAGTACAAAGACAAAAATGGAAACTGAGTCCTGCCCTCAGAGCTCACACTGTGTGTGACAACATGCTAAAATAGACATATCATTCAGGACCTTTAAGGAGGAGGAGGAAGGGAGCACTGAAAGCCTGGGTTCAAATCCCACAGCAGACACTTTCTGGACCTCAGCTTCCTCATCTGCAAAATGGGAAGCACAGTAGTACCTGTCTCCCAGGGTTCTTTTGTAGGACCCAATGAGACAGTGAATCCGAAAAAGTCTGCAAGCCTTAAAGTGCTGCAGAATGTTGAGTTTTGGAGAGGAATTAACCCCAGATGAGCTAAGCTTGGAAGGAAGTCGAGAGCCTCCCAGGCAAAGAGGCACAGAGATTGAAAACTGAAGTCCACAGTCAGAGAATGGCAAAAGGCCAGTGTGACTGGAAAAGAAAAATATATGAACAGGGAAAAAGGGGAAATGAGCCTGGAAAGGCAAGCTAGAGATGGGGGTAATAGGGAGCCAGGGAAGTTTCTTAAACAAGGGAGTGATGATGGTTTTGGCAGCTGGGCGTAGGATGGACCAGAGAGGGGAGAAAGAGAAATCAGGGAAACCAAGGAGGAGACTGTTGTAGCACCGTGATCACACGGGGTCTAAACTAGAGTGGTGGTCTTTGAAGGTCAGCTGGGTGATCATGGGCAGGTCCTTGAACCATTCTGACCCTCAGTTTCTTTCTCTGTGAGATGGAGACAATATTATCTGTTGGACCTCTTACAAGATGGTCCTGAGGCTCATGGATGAGCACATTTCAGGTGTTGGATAGAGACTGCCCTCCTCTCTAAGGAGCCTGTCACAAAGGGGACACTATGTCCACAGCTGATGCCTTCCTGACCTGGAGGGGACTCTGGGCTTCTCCCCAGGGAAGAGCAGGCTCAGCCATGCCTTTGTAGCCTGTGAGCATCTCACCTCCTGGGATAAGCTCAGCTCAGGGGTCCAAGGCTGTTGGGCTACACGGATGCCCAGTTGACTGTGCACCAAGGGGCAGCAGGAGCCCTGCCCTCTGTAGCCAAAGACCACTGGGAGGTCAGTGTAGTAGGGAATTGGCTGATTCCTCCTTAGGTACCTGAGAGAAACTGTGCCTATTATAGATGCTTCTGTGAGCTAGGATGGTGGGAATTGTTCAGTCAAAACTCTCTGGGTGTCAGTTTCCTCACATATAAACGGGGGTGAGTAAACAGCTGGGCTGTAAAGAGGACCAAATGAGCTGTCTGTGCATCAAAAAGATCTCTTAAGTACTTAGCAAGTGCCAGTTCTAAGCTAGGTGCACACAGTAGGTGCTTAATACAGGAGAGTTACATATCACTCTACATTTGTACATATCACCTGCTGTGATCCCCAGTCAGGGCAGGGGATGAAATGGAGGGTTTTCATGTGAGGACATTATCATCAGCACTTTACAGATGAGGACACTGAGGCCCAGAGAAGTCCAACGACTTTCCCAGGGTCACACCAAGAGTAAGTGTTTGAGTCAGGATTTGAATTCAGGGCTTCCTGACTCTGAAGTCCAGCATCATGACCAGTGAGCCGCCAGCTCTCCAGTGAATGGACTCCTTCCCCTCCCTGGAGGTCCAGCTCATGGGCCCACCAGCTGCTATTCCATTGCTTCAAATGACTTAGTATTTACTTATCTGTTTACAAGCAAAGACAATGAATTCTCTGAGGGTTTTTCCTTTCCCATCCTTGTATCCCTTCCCCAGCACAGAGCCAGGCACATAGAGGGTGCTTAATAAGTGGTAGCTTGCCCTACTTGCCTGGCAGCTCGCTGAGGGCAGCCTCCTCAGTCTGAATGAACAAAGCCAGAGATACGAAAAGGAGGATTTTTCTCACAGTAGCACGTTTGCATAATCAATCCCTGAGGGTCACAGTCTGGCTGGTCCTTCCCCCCATTGTCTGGAAGGGACAGTCCATATGTGTCTGGAGTCCCCACTGGGGCAGGACTTCAGAACAGGCCTTGCCCAGAGGCCAGAACACAAAACCCCTTGTCCAGGGGCTAGAGGAGGCCCAGGTACTCAGCCAGGAAGATGGTGAGGATACGACTGAGGTTGTGCACTGTGGGCGGATGCAGGTTGGCCTCAGTGTCAGCTGGGGTGTGCCAGACAGCAGGGAAGGGTGTGGGGATGAGGTGCAGAATGGGCACGCCTAAAGAGGGAGAGAGAGTGGAGGGCTGTGAGCTGAGTTGCCCAGACCTGGCCCCAGGCACCGTGAGAAGCCACCCTTTGCCAAGGACGATGAGGTCTAGGCCAGACTGGGGATCCAGGGACGTGTACCTACCTCTTTGCAGGAAGGGGATGTGGTCATCATCCACAGCCCCGTAGGGTGATCCTGGTTGGAAATACATCACCTCCCGAGGATGGGATGCCAGGAGCCCTAGTCGGTGAAGCCGCTTCTCTGCAGCAGCAGAGAGGAGGAGGGGGTCAGAGGGAGGCCCCACTCAGGGCGGGGCTGCTCCCTTCCTCCCCTGCTCCCCATTACCTATTGAGGTAAGCCGCTGGAACCAGGGGGCTGTGGGGGGAAAGTGACTCTTAATAACGGGGTCAGGGGCTCCCAGCAGGTCCAGGAGGATAAACATTTCCTGGGACAGACAGACAGAGAGAAAGAGAGAGGGAAGAAGCATGAGCTCCCCTGGCCTACCAATGGCCAGACTGGTCAGGAAAGGCCTCGAATCTCCACTGCATCTGTACACACAGAGCCTTTGAGTTTTTGTACAGCCTCGTGGTCTTCCTGTGTCTGTGCCCACATGGTCTCACTGGTGGTCCAGTGATTGTGGCACACTCTGGCCCTGGGCCTCACAGGGAGCTGACAGGAAGGCTGGGGCCAGGATTGGGCATCTGGGCCACAGATGACCCCTATATGGATGGATCAGCTCAGGCTAGGCTCCTGAAGGTCACCAGAATGCCAGCTGGGGAGGGAAGCTGAGACCCAGGGCCCCCTAGGCTGAGTGTGGCAGTTCCCTCTGGGTTAAGAGGTCTGGACCGAGCAGCTGAGCTCCCCATAATGCCATGTGTCCTTCACTATGTGCCTCTGGCCATAGGAGCATAAGGCTTCTCATGGAGTCCTCCCCAGCAATCATCTTCCAGTGCAACTAGGTGGCCCAGTGGATAGAGTGCTGAGCCAGGAGTCAAGAAGACATTAGTAGCTGGATAACTCTGGCTAAGACACAGGTTGCCTCAGTTTGCTCAGTTGTAAAACTAGGATAATAATGTCTCCTACCTCTCAGGGTTGTTGAACTGAGGTTGAGTACTTGCCCACCCCACCCCCCAGGAAAAGGATCAGGCATCCCAGACCTCCTGATTGTAGCCCTCCCTCAACCTTGAAGTTTCCCCATATTTCTCCTGGACAGGAGCCCAAAGAAAGGGAAGAGAACCATTTGGTTGATAAGTTGGGGGGCAAAAGGGGGAGCCCTGGAGAAAGAGGGTGGATGGGGAAAGGTGGCCTGAGACTGGGAGAAGAGGGAAGGAGGACTGGGGACAGGGATCCCCCACTCACACTCAGGCACTCACAATTGCCTGAATCTCTGAGATGCCAAGGCCATGGGGAGTCTGCTCCATGCGCTGTGCCAAGTGCCGGGCCCCATAAAGAGAGTCTTCTGGCCCCCATTCCTTCAAGGCCTCCTCCCCGTCTAGGAAAAGGAGCTGAAGGGTCACAGAAGCCCCCTATGAGGAGAGATTGAGAAGCCATCAGGAACAGGAAGGAGGCAGTGGTCACCCCTTCCCTTCTGCTCTACCTCCCCCCAAACCAAGCTTTTGCAGTAAACATTTTCTGTTCGGGAAAATCCTCCAAGGTTATCCCTCACTCCTTGCCCCCATGATGGTCCCTTGTTCTCATTACCTTGTCCTTGGAATGGCTGAGCTGAGGGTCAAGGGCACGGACGAGCTCAAGAAGCAGAGCACAGGGCACAGCAGAGTCTGTGGCACCCAGGAAAGGGGGTGCACCTGGAGGGAAGAGCTTGGAGTCCAAGTGGCAGGCCAGGGTCAAGCGGCGGGGGGCTTCTGGAGACAGTGTAGCCACCACATTGGCAAAGGCCATAGGTCCCAGTGGGGTCAGAGCTGAGAAGGCGTCCACCTCCACCTGCCAGCCAGCACCTAGAGCCCGGAGCTCATCCTCCAAGAACTGTGGGTACAGGAAGGGGCTTGGAGGGCCAGAAAGCCTGGATTCTGGTTATGAGTCTGGGGGGCCTAGTAGGTCAGATGCCTAGGTCCTGGGTCCTGCTATGAATCTGAGGGAGGGCCTCAGGGAGGGCCAGGAAGTCTAGGTTCTAGCAATGAGTTTTGGGGGAAGAGCCTAGTGGGCCAGATGCCTGAGTCCTGGCTATGAGTCTGGGGAAGGGCTAGTAGTCCAGATATCTGGGTCCTGCCTAGAAATCTAGAAAAGAGAGCTAGGAATTTCTAGACACCTGCATCCTGTGTACAGGCAGGGAGTAGGAATGAATGAGGGGGAGAGGTAGGAGGGATACTTAGTTTCTCCAACAGATCAGGGGAGGAGGGAGAGTTCAGAAGTGCAGGATGCCTAGTGCCTGTCCATGAGTCTGGGAAGGAACAGGGGCATTTAAGATTCCCAGCCCCACCCTGCTCCTTCTTACCTGTCGGACCTTCAGGTTCCCAGGACTGCCTGGTGTCCTTTCAACCAGTAGGGGCTGAAGATACTTGCCCCAGAGGCGTTGGGGGTCCAGTTGTTCTAACAGTGCTCGAAGGTGGGCTTCAGGGAGGCTTCGGGCTGGCCGGGATGGGGACTGGAAAGAGAACAGCCAGGCCTGGGGGACAGCCCCTTGGTTCCTTCCCCATCCCCACCCTCTATTCTGCCTCCCCGAGGCCGTCCTCTGCCCACTCTAACTCTAAATGGCCCCTACAGTCCGCAGCATCACAGACCCTTGGAACATTAGGAGGCACAGAATGCTGGGGCCCTAGAACTTTGGGAGTCACAGGATGTTTGAATCAGGAAGTGTTGGAACAAGAATTCTAGAAATATGGAATTTCTGTAAAGAAATTAAAGAAAGAGAGAAAGGACGTATAATACAAAAACTCATAGCAGCCCTTTTATTGTAGCAAAGAACTGAAAATAACGAGGGTGTGCATCCTCTGGGGGATGGCTGACCAAATGGCCTATGGACATAGTAGAACATTACAGTGTTATGAGAATGACAAAGGATGGCTACAGAGAAACCTGAGAAGATACAGGGCCTAGTGAGCAGAGGCAAGAGGGTGATTTAAACAATGACTACCACACTGTAATGGAGAACCCCCATGAAGGACTTGAGAACTCTGGGGAAATCAACCGATGACCAATCATGATTCCCAGCATGTGAATTTCTTTTCCTAGCTGGATATCTTTGAACTGGCCTTTTCCCATGTCTGGAATACTCAGAGTTTTCAATTCATCCTGCCTCCCAGATTCCTTCAAGACTCAACTCAAATCCCACTTTCTGCAGGAGGACTTTCTGGGTCTTGTCTGTACACAGTTGTTGGCATGGGGTCTCCCCTAATTAAAATATGAGCTACTTGAAGACAGACACCCTCTTTTGCCTTTCTTTGGATGAAGAGCCTGGCATATAGTAAGTGTGTTGACTGGTTGATTAAATTTGATTAAAAGGGTATTTTGAGGTGAGAGGTAGGGGAGACAGAGGTCAGTAATACTGATGCCAAAAAGAAAAAGCATTAATGAAACTTCTTTTAAATGGACAGAGAACAGAAGGCAGTTCAGAATGAGAACGAGACAGGTAGGACAGCTCTGAAACTAAGGTGTTAAATATGGTCTCACACACACTTAAAATCTCAGCTGCACATAAGAGACTTCTATTTCATGTACAATCCTGTTTCTGTTCTTCAGTGATGAAAATGCTCATGTTGTTTGGCTTTATAATACAAAGAATATTTCCCCAAAAGGATAACAGAATTTAAAGTGATCAAAGTCTAAGAATAATAACTCTGAGATTCTGCGAACGTCAGAGCTGGGATTTGGAACTCTGCCCCAAAAGGTTACTAAACTCTGCCAACCCTTGGGCCTGGCAATACCACTCCTAGGTCTATATGCCAAAGAGACCAACAAAGGAGGAGAAGGACCCACACGTACAAAAATATCTACAGCAGCTCCTTTTATAGTGGCAAAATAACCTGGAAACCAAGGAGGTGTCCTTGGTGATGGGGTCATGGCTAAACCAATCGTGCCATATGAGTGTGAGAGAAGTAGCAAAACTGAAAGTTTCAGGGAATCCTGGGAAGACAATTGTTATGAGCTCACAACATGAAGAAAAGACAACTTTGAAGGATTTTGGGACTGTGATCATGGGGATGACAAACTGATTCTGGAGGGCTGCGGATGAAGCAGCTGAACACCACTCAGCGGAGCAGAGACGACTCAGAATGCAGAAGGAGACACGTATTTTTCCATAGAGCCAATGAAGGAATAAGCTTCATTTGGCTTTGTGGCTATGGCTTTGCCTTTTCTTTTTCTTTCCTTCTTCCTCACTTTCTTTTTCTTTTGTCCTCCATTCCTTCCTCCCTCCTTTCCTTCCTTCCTTCCCTCCCTCCAATTTAGATGGGAGGGGAAAGGGGGAGAGAAAAACAATAATAATGTATAGTCAATTATTTTTAATTAATTACATAATAATGATTATTTAATAGAGGGGGAGGGAAGAATGTCAGAGCTGGAAAGGGACCTGAGATACCACCCAGTCCATTGTCCAAGGAAGTAAGTAATATCACTGAGAATGGAGAGGAAAGGAGCCGGAGTCAGGAAATTACATGAGGCTTTTGGAGGTGGGAAGGTATAGCAGAATGATCAGAGCTGCAAACAGCTACTTGGCCACCTAAAAATGATGGTGCCCAAATCATCCTTTAAGGAAGGGAGGCAGTAGATACACTTAGGGGAGAAGGGGTCAGCAGCTGGGGGCATCAAGCATGACGGGAGCCAGGGATTTTGCGAGGTGAAGAGGAGGGAGAGCTTTCTGGGTAAGGGGGACAGCCGGCACACTAGCACAGTGATGGACTATCATGTGTGAATGACAGTGAGAAAACCACTTTGTCTGGATCTCAAAAACCACAAGGCTGGAAAGGGAGGTCAGGGTCAAGTGGCAAAGAGCTTTAAATGCCACAGGAGGTTTTATTTGATCCTAGAGATAACAGAAGTTGTTGCATGGGGGAGAGGTGTCATAGTCATACCCATAATTTGGGAAACTTCCTTTAGCAGTTGAGTGGAGGATAGATTGGAGAGGAGGCAGGGGGACCCATGAGAACATTATTGCAGTCGGATAGGTGAGAGGTGAGGAGGCCCTGGACCAGGATGGAGGCTGGTGTGAGTGGAAAGAAGGGGACATGGGAGAGGGGTTGTGGAGACAAACAAGATTTGGCAACTAAACTCATTAATGGTTCGAGGGAGAATCAGCAGCAGAAGATGACACCAAGGTTGAAAATCTGAGTGAATAGAAGGATGGTGGTGACCTTGACGATAGCAGGGAAATTCAGAAGAAGAGTTGTTGTTTGTTCTTTGTTCTTGTGGAGAACCATGCCATCGAGGAGATGATGCCATGACATGCAAATGACTTGGATTGAAGTGAGGCAGGTCTGTGCAAAGTCACCAGCCCCACTTTCTCCTCTGGAGCCATGTGAATGCAGTGGCCAGATATAGATCAGGATGACTGGAGATGTTCCTTCAGAAGAAGATGGATTTTAGGGAAAAGATAATGAATTTCATTTTAGATGCACTCAGTTTGCGATGCCTATAGGACGTCCAGCTCCAAGTGTTGGTGATACAGGACTAGAGCCCAGAAGAGAGACTAGGCTGCATAGATGTCTGGGACTCATTAAATAGCGATGATGATGGTACCCTTGCCATAAGATCAGTAAGTGAGAGTATAGAGAGAAAAGAGGACAGAGCTAGGGGTATGCCAACATTTAGAGGGTGAGAAATGGATGAAAATCCAGCAAAGAAGACTGAGGAGGAGTCAGACAGGTAGAGGAACTAGGAGAAAACAGTATTGTAAATACCAAGGAAGGACAGATTCCCCAAGAAGGTGGTCAGCAGAGCCAGCGCCTACAGAGAAATCAAAAAGAACAGAGACCAACAAAAGACCATTAGATTTGGCAATGGAGAGATCATTGGTAACTTTGGAGAGATGCTGGAATCAAATAAGGCACAGTTATGGAGGATTTAGATGAGAGAACGGTGGAAGCCCCCAGCATGGACCACTTTTTCCAGGAGTAAATAAATGGTGGTAAATAACAGAAAGAGTCAGATCTGTTGAAGGTTCTTTGAGGATAGAGAGGACTTGGGTAAAGATTGGCAGGTAACCAGGAAGGAACAAGTAAACACAGAGAGAATGAAGGTGAGTGTGAGAATGTCAGTAGGAGAAATGTGCTGGAGAAGAAGGGGGGGATGGGATTGGCCTTGGCTCAGAGCTCCTCTCACCTCCAGGCCCAAATACCTAGGACCCTCCTACCTTTCCAGTCTTTTCAGAACTTTACTCTACAACGCATACTTTCCAACCCAGTAATGCTGGCCTCCTGACTGTTCCATGAACAAGACCCTCCATTTCCCAATTCTAAGCACTCTCGCTGGCTGTTCTCCAAGCCTGGAATGCTCTCCTTCCTCATTTCTGCACCCTCACTTCCCAGGCTTCCTTCAAGTTCCTGCTAAATAGGAAGCCTCTCCTGATCCACCTTAAAGCCAGTGCCTTCCCTCTGCTAATTATTTCCTACTTATCCTGTCTCTAGCATGTCATCTCCATTATATTGTGAGCCCCTTAAGGATAGGGAGTGTCTTTTGTATCCCCAAAGTTTAGTACGGTGCCTGGCACATAATAGGTTCTTAAAGAAATTCTTACTGACTGACTTTGTTGGTTTACCATCTATATCATGCCCTCCAATTCTGAGGGCTCCCCATGTGTTGATCCTGAGCCCTCTTCTCTTCCTTCTCTATACTCTTGGTAACTGTTGTTGAGTCATTTCAGTCACATCCAACTCTTTGTGATCCCATTTGGGGTTTTCTTGGCAAAGAGACTGGAGCAGTTTGCCACGTCCTTGTTGGCAACTACCCAGCTTAACCATCATCTTTATGCAAAAGATTCCTGGTTCTATCCCTCCAACCCACAAGATTCCATTTAAGGGAACACGGTCAAATATTTTACCAAGATTCAGCCAAGTGTTTAGTAACATTTCTAAAGCTATTCTGATGTAAAATACAAAGTGTGGTACAATTAGTTAGATTCACAACAAATTGAAAGGCCAGAAACAAATCATAGCCATCAATTCTGTGACTGCTTCCATCTATATATTGAGTCCTGAGCTTGAATTTTCTGTCACCAACGGCCCGGACATTTCAAACTGGATATTCTGGAGACATCTCAAACTCAACGTGTCTAAAACTGAACTTATGACCTTTCTCCCTAAGCCTTCCCATCTTCCAAATTGCCCCAGTTCTGTTGAGAACACCACCATCTTCCCAGTGTCTCAGGCTTGTAACATTGGCATTATCCTGGCTCCCTCACTCTCCCTTGTCCTATATATCCACTCAGGTGCCATATCTTGCCTTTTCTATCTTCACAACATCTCTCATCTGACCCCTTCTCTTCACTCACACAGCTGCCATCTTAGTTTGGGCCCTCATCACCGCACCAGGATGATTTCAATTCCCCTTTCATTGGCCTTTCACAGGTCTCTCTCACTTGATCTAGACATAGCTACCAAAGTAATTTTCCTCATGCACAGTCAATTCCAATGGCTTCTGATTGCCTCTTACTCCTCTGGCCCTAGCCTCTCTCTCCAGCCTCACTGGACATCAATCCCCTTTCTGTACTCTGCAATACAGAAAAACTGCCCTTCTCATGTAATACATGATCTCCCCATCTCTTTGCCTTTGGGATAGCCATCTCCCATGCCCAGCATCCACTCTTCTCTGCCTCACAGAGAGCACTTAAGATGCACCTTGGCACCATCTTCTGAAAGCTTTTCCTGAGCCCCTCAACTGCTCCTACCCTTCCTCCCAAATTACTGTGTATTTAATGACTATATATATGTATGTATGTATGTATATTATGCTGTACAAACCCTTTTATATACTTGTCTCTTCCTCCTAGAATGCAAACTCATTGTGGGTACAACTACTTTGCATATAGATATGTATTTATCCTTCATATATACATGTATTTATTAACTCTGTGTTGTATTTTTATATTATAAGCCATTAAAGCTTAAACCTACCTTAAGACTTTTGGAATACTTTGTCTATCTCCTCCCCCATACAATGAGTAGAGATTGTTTCTTTCTATCCCTGGTGCTTAGCACGCAGTAAGTGATTACTAAATGCTTACTGATGGATTGCCTATCAACTTGAAAGAAAATGGATTGCCCCAGAGTATTAATATTTTTCACCAGTTAATTGAATAAAGGCATAGATGGTACCCTAATCATATTATATGATCAAGACCCAAGAAGATCATGAGAGGCTGTAATATTGGGCAGGCTAAATGAAATTTAGTAAACAGTAATCCTGACACTTTGGTTCAAGATGCCAGCTCCCAAGTATGATATGGGGAGAGGAAGGCTGGATGGGGGTTCAGCTGAAGAATATCGGGGAGTCTCAGGGGCCTGCAAACTCAATATGGGTATGATGTAGGGAGTCTAACGACCTAATATGCTCTTCTCCATTCTGGGAGGACTGGCTTTGGGCAACAAAGATGTGGCATTCTGCCTTGGTCAGAACATATCTTGGGTATTGTGTTCAGGTGTGGGTACCACCCAGTAGGAAGGCCCCTGATACACTGGTGAACACTCAGGGGAGGGCAATCAGAATTCAGATGAGACCTGAGCCAATGTCAGGTAGGATGGGCAGAAGGGCTGGTGATGTTTAACCTAGGGAAGAAAAGGCTTGGGGGGCTCTGGGAGATCTGGGTCCTGTCTAAAACTCAAGAAGAAAAAGTTGGGAGGTTTGGGCTATGCAATCTGTCTATGGGATTGCGATTTGGGGGGAGCAGAGGAAGGTCAGTGGGATGGGGAGGCATCCTAGGAGGCTAGAACCCTGGGTCTGGCCTCTTTCGCCTAATGAGATCTAGAACTTAGAGCAAAAAGTGACCTTCAAAGTTGTCCGAAGCTCTCATTTGATCAATGGGGAAAGTCACCCATTCAGACAGTTGTGCTTGCTGAAGATCACAGGAGGGGCATTTGTTGGGATTCTAACCCAGCCTGTGACTCCAAAGACATCAGCAGATGGTCATCCACCTGTGCTCTATCTTTGCCCACCTGCCAGCTCAAGCATCTGGGAAGGAAACTGGTCATTTGGCCTTCCTTCTGAGACCACTAGGACAGCTGTGCCTGGAAGAGGGGTGGGGCCAGAGGAACATCTGGTGCCAGGGACTAGAAACCACCCAATGGGACAGAACTACACCAGCCACCAGTAGATGTGATGGGTTTTGGTTGACTCTGGGTTGGGAGGAAGAAGGTAGAGAGAACCTTTGAAATGATTAGGTTCACCAGACCTTTTATAGAGGCACAGGAAATGGAAGAGACAGTCTCAGCCATAATTTCAGAGGCGGTCAAATAGAGCTTAAGACCCAGGTACTTGGATTACCAAACCAGGACTTTTCACAGGGGAAAAGAATTACAGACCAGGCTGAGTAGGTGTAGAAGTGTTGGACTCTGTCTCCTAAGAATCAGGAGTCTTATAGATGAGTCTAGAAAAGGGTTGCCTTAGATCTATACATTGGTCACTACCAGTTGGGTCTTGGGAGGTGACTTAGCCTTACACCCTTAAGTTAATGTACAAAGGGGTGTGGAGCTGAGCCACAACGGCCATTCTTCCAGACCTAACCTTGTCTTGGACTCCTCACTCTCCCTCAACCCACATGTCCACTTAGTTGCGAAGTCTCGCCATTTTTACGACTCTCCCATCTGACTCCTTCTCTACACTCCCACAGCTTTACTTATCAGTTCCCCTCTAGATTCCTTTCTAAGAGCAATACTGATAGGTCTCCCCACCCCAGGTCTGTCCCCACTCCAGTCTACCAAGTCACTTTCCTGAAACATAAATCTGACCACATGACTCCCTGGCACATCCCCTCCAGTGGCTGGCTTCCTACTGCCTTTACTCCCCTAGTTGGCTTTCAAAGCCTTCACCACCTGGCCCCAGCCCATCTTTCCAACCTCACAGACATCACCCCATTTTTGCAGTCTGTAATCCTGCCAAGCTGGCCTTCTCTGCTTCTCATCTCCCATCTCCATGTCTTTGTGTTTTGGCCATGTTTGGAATGCATGCCCTCCTTACCTCTGCCCCATAGAGGCCTTCTCTACATTTCAGACACAGTTCAATTAGATAGCTATTATGTAATAAACATAAAGTTAGGGTATAAGCTCCTTTCCAGAAGGAATTATTCCATTCTTGATGCTTTCATCCCTAGTAATTTCCCATGAATGGTCTCCCTTGGATTAATATGTATGTGGGATCAGTCTCCTGTGGCCCAGGATGCCAGTGTTCCCTGACTTTATCCACGGGGTGTGTCCAGGTTTCAGTCTTCCATGTATTTTGGGGATGAGCAGTATCTTGTGGATAGATGTGTGGTGGGGGAGTGGGGGGTGTATCAGTCTCCCATGTATCGATGAGTGGGGGGTGTCAGTCTCCCATGGGTCAATAAGGGGGCATGTGTCGGTCTCCTATGGGTCCTGGGGATGTCGTTCTCTGGTGGATTACTGGGGTGGTCTGTCTCCCATGTATCGATGATTGAGGGGAGTGTCAGTCTCCCATGGGTCAATGGGGGAACAGTCTCCCATGTATTGATGATTGAATGGGGGTGTCAGTCTCCCATGGGTCAATGGGGGAAGTCTCCCATGTATCAATGAGTGGGAGTGTCAGTCTCCCATGGGTCAATGGGGGAAGTCTCCCATGTATCAATGAGTGGGGGTGTCAGTCTCCCATGGGTCAATGGGGGAAGTCTCCCATGTATCAATGAGTGGGGGTGTCAGTCTCCCATGGGTCAACGAGGGAGGATGTGTCAGTCTCCAGTCTCTCCTATGGGTCCCTGGGGTGTCATTCTCTAGGGGATTACTGGGGTCAGTGGGAGCTGCCATTCTCCTGCGGGTTATCGGGGGCGGGGGGGGGGGTTCGGTCCCTGGCTCTCTCCTGGGCAGGGCTCTCCCGCCCAGGGCTCCCTCTCACCTGCCGCTCGGGGCTGTCGCCGCTGCTTCTCCTCCGGGCCGCCGCAGCTCTTTCTGCTCCTCCTCCCTTTTTCTCCCCTCCTCCCCTTTCCACTCCCCCTCCCCCCGGAGCCCAGGCCACGTAGAACCCGGTGCCCACGACCAGTGCCACCAGCAGCAGCGGCAGCGGTGGCCAGGGCAATCGGCGCCGGAGCGGGGGTCGGGCGTGCGGAGGCTCGAGCAGACCGCGCTCCTCGCTCCGCCGCCGGGCTCGCCCCCCGCTGCCCCCTCCGCTGCCTTTCCGCATGGTCCGGGACCAGCAGAGCTGCCTCTGCGTCCCGGGAAGCCGAGGTGTGCCCGCCACCCCACGCCCCTCCGGAAATAACTCAACCAATGAACAGGGGCTGAGTAGAGATCGCGACCAATGGGAGGCCCCGATCAAGGCACACAGGGGCACGCCCCCTCCCGCCTCCTTCGGCGGCAGCAGGAGAATTGGCTCCTCGGAAGCCACGCCCACTGAAATCTTCAAGGGGCCCCGGCACTTGCTTCCTCCCCATCCTACCTGTGAACGATTGGCCACGCCCCCAATGGGTACAATTGTGATTGGTTCTACGAAGGGCACGCCTCCCTAGTCTGCCGGCCTCTGATTGGAGAAGACGAAGGCGCGCTCCCCTTTAACTAGAAATGGTCGGGCCCAAGTCTGGGCTGGTCTAAAGCCTAGGGACGAGCTTATTCGCTCTCTTGGGAGTCTCGATGTTGGAGTCATTCACGCGCTTTGTCCAGATCGGCCAACGACCGCTTGACGTACTGGGCTGCAGCCACTTGGAAGCAATGTCAGAGGGCATCTCTTCCAGCAAGTCACCCTCCCCAAGGGTGGACGTCCTGCCTCAGCTTGGAGCCCCACGTTCCCAAGCGGCCCACGACATCTGGGGCAGTGCTAAACCCACGGACGACCTCAAGCTGCCGCCGAGCTCTGCCCTCTGGGGCCAAATAATTATATAGCTCTTGAAGGCTTGCAAATATGTGCTTTACAAATACGATCTCATTTGATTCTCACAATAACTCTGGGAGGCAGGTGTTATACTCATTTTACAGACTAGGAAACGGAGGCTGACAGGTGTTAAGTGACTTACCAGGGTCACGAAGGTAGTAAGTGGAAAAGAATGGATTTGAACTCGTCTTCCAGACTCGAGATCAATTACCCTATCCCCAACCGGATCGCCTGTTTTCATGTGTTTATGTAAACATAAAAGCACTGTTATTGTAAAAAGACCACCAGATTTGAAGACAGGGGACCTGGATTGAAATTATGACCCTGTCCCATACTTCACATGACCATAGGTAAACCACTTCAATTCTCTGGGCCTTGGTCTCCTCTTCTATAAAAATGAGGGCTTTTGCAGCTCTAAATCGATGGACCTACGGTGCATTATTTAGTCCCTCTTCCACAGGATAGCCCTTCAGATACTTGAGAACCATGGTTACGTGACCCCAGGAACTGAAATATCCCCACTTCCTTCAGCTTGTGACCCTTGACTGTTATGCACCATTCTGGAAAACATCTCGGCTACCCTTCTCTGGATGACTTTATTTTAGGATCCTGGATCTGAAGGTGGAAAGCACCTCAGGGGCCATCTCCTTCATTTTATACAGGAGGCTGAGGTCCAGGGAGCTTAACTGTCTCACCCAGCATGGTCACCTGGGCAGAAAACATCAGAGGTGAGATTTTAATTCAGGTCCTCTGATTCTATAGCTTGTACTCTTTCCTCTGCCCTTTCTAAAATGTGGCTTCTCTAGTAGCCAGAGGGTAAACTGTAGTTTGACCATATCTCAAAGTACAGTAGGGCATCACCTTCTTTTTTTGTTTTTTAAACCAGATTTGTGATTTCACTGGTACAGGGAATTCCTATTAACTCCCTCCACCAACCCAGACTGGTATCTGCTCTGCAACTAGAATTCCACAGAGTAGTCTGGGATCCCTAGGAGGCTCAGGTCAGGGTGGTAGTTGGAACTCTGGGCTTTTCTGGCTACCATGTCACACCATTGATACCAATTCTGCCATATATATACACACACAGAGAGATATATAGTGTGTGCGTGCGTGTGTGTGTATATATGTGCTTGTGTATGTGTATATAAACATATACATACAAACACACATATGTATGTTACTTCCCCTTCAATGGGCCTTCTTGAAGCCCCTCACACACGTCGTCATCTTTGCATACACTGCCTCCCCCTTCTCACCTTAGAATTGTTTCCTTCAGCTCAGTTCAAACACCACTCCCTACATGAGAACTGTCTTTCCTGATCTCCCATGCCCAGTGGTTTCCCTGAAGTTACCTTGTATGTATCTAGTTTTTGTTTGAGCGTGGGAGACTCTTAGAGACTCCACCCAGATCAGTCGTTGTCCTTTTGTGACCCTAGCTGGGAATTTCTTGCCAGATACTGGAGTGGTTTGCCATTTCCTTCTCCAGCCTATCTTACAAATGAGGAAACTGAGGTAAACAGAGTGAAGTGACTTACCCAGGAACACCCACCTAGTCTGAGGCCAGATTTGAACTCACGAAGATGAGTCTTCCTGATTCCAAGCTCAGTACTCTATGCACTATGGCACCACCTAGCAGCTCCCTATGACTTCTTTAAATAACTCAGTCCTATCTTTAACACTCATTACCAATGTAACCATGGACCAATGGCTTAATTGGAGCCTGTTTCTTTTTTTTTTCTCTAACAGGTCGGTAGCTGCAGTCCCTAGTCCAGTGTGTCATGAGGGTTGGATGAGGTCATGCAAAACATCATCTAGCCTTTAAATGCTATATAAATGTATGTCATTCTCCAAAGCTCCTGGCTCTCATGCGAAGTCTTCCTGGATTCCCCTAGTTGGCAATGACCTTCCCCTGGGGAGCACCAGAACAGGATGATGCAAGCAGTCAGAGGACCTTCCTTCCAGCTCCAGCCCTACCCCTTATCATCTCTGTGACCTTGGGAAAGTCACAGGATGGCAGAATTTGAAACAAAAAAGGTAGCTCCAAAGTTATCCTGTCCAAGCCCCTCATTTTAGAGATAACAAAACTTGGGCATAGAATCAGTGCTCTTCCCCACAGCTATGCAAGAGAGTTAAATGGAAGGAGCTGGATTCAAACCCAGGTCCCCCAAATTTCAGCCCAGTGCCCTCTACTCCGCCATGCCAATGCCACTTTTCAGGCCTGAGCCTTGGGATCCTCAACTGTAAAGTGATGGACATTGGACTAAAAGCCTACTCAAGGTCCCTCCTACCCCTGAAGCAATGATCTGCTGTCTGAACTCAGCCCTTGATTTTGTTCAGTTGTTTTTAAGTAATGTCTACCTTTCAGTGATCCCACTGGGAGTTTTCTTGGCAGAGATCCTGGAGCAGTTTGCCATTTCCTCTTCCAGCTCATTTTACAGATGAGGAAACTAAGGCAAACTGGGTGAAGTGACTTGCCCAGGGTCACACAGCTAGTAAGTGTCTAAGGCTGGATTTGAACTCAGGAAGATGTCTTCCTGAATCCAGACCTGGAATTCTATTCACCGCCCCACATAGCGGCACCACCACTGGACCTAGTTTCCTCCAGGCCACTATAATTACCTCTTAAATGATTTTTGGATTTCCAGTTCATTCCTTCTCTAATATATCTTTCACAGTACTTTTGGTGTAATTTTCCTAATGTTTCCATTATAATCATGTCAGTGGTTTTCAGATTTGAACTCAGGAAGGTGAGTCTTCCTGGCTCAAGGTCCAGTGCTCTGTCCACTGGGCCACCTAACCACCCTCTGTTTAATGCATCTTTGATATATTACAGTTATTAGTTTCAGCACCTCATCCCTCTGGGCTAGCCTGTGAGTGGCAGGGTAGACATGGTGTGCTATCCTCACTGTATATCCTTCAGGGTCCACCACATTCTCATTTGCCACCCTAGGATCTGTCTTTAAATTCTGGCTCTTCTAATAACATACCCAGTGTGACTTGAAACAAGATTCTTGTCCTCTCTGAGCCTCTGCTCTGTCTGTCTCTCGGTGCAGACTGCAACATTAGCATTAACCATCAGACTTGGTCCCCGTGTTGAGGAGTCTGAAGATGACTGTGAGATTTTCTAAGCCTGAGATAATGAAAGCTTTGTGGAAAGAATATGCCGTTTGAAGTAGATGATTTGTAGCTCTAAATTCGAAAACCCTACTTGTTCAAATGTGGATTAATGTAATTAATCCTCCCAACCCAAATTGGGCCTCTGGACACCTCTCTGCTCCCTCTCCCTGAATAGAGACCAGCCCAGGCCCAGGTTTATAAATAGTTGCTTTATAGAAAGGACCGATTCCCAAACCGGCCAGACTGCCACACATGAGAAGCATTCAGAACCACAAAGATGTAAAAACAAACAAACAAACAAAAACCACCACAAAACAAATAAAACAAATTAGACTGTCCCAGATGGGATTCCCAGCTTCCCCAAGAAACCCAGGGGTCTGCTTTTCTTCTGGGAGCCAAGTGGAAGCCAGCCCAGCCCAGCTAAGAGAGGTTCCAGAGCCCCCCAGAGCTTGCTCTGAGTTGAAGTGGGAAACCCAGAAATTCCAACCAGGTTCCCACCACTCTCAGAAAGGATTCACAGCTTTGGGAATGGGGGTTGCTTTAAATTGCAGAGTGAGGAGTAAATGAATTCAAATCTTTCAAAAAGAAATGTTTTTCCTTCTCCCTACCCCAAGGAAGAGGCAGAGGAAAGATAATGGATGAGACAGATTTGGGACAAGATGCTGCTAATGTCTCTTCCAGAGACTGGAGAGAAACATTAAAGGGGAGAGGGAGATTAGAGAAGGAGCTTAGGTCTGGAGACTGTCCAGAAGAATGAACATGAGGGTCAGTGAAGGTAACAAGCAATCTAGGGAAAGGGGTACAGGAGAATCGAGAGAAAAAAGCCTGGAAAAATGACAGTGAGGATGGGAGGAGATGGATAGATGGGGATGTCAGGGTATGGACCAGGTCTCGGTCTACTCTCTGCTGGTAGGGCCCTTGGGGGGAGAGACTTAAAGGGGACAGGACCCCTGGCTCACACCCCAGCATGATCCCCATCTGGTGAGGCCAGATCAGAGACGGACAGGGGTAGAGGGGGCTGAGATGAAGACACCACATTATTCTGAGATGCCCTTCTCCATCCCCCGGCCTCAAAATGCCTGAGAGAGAGGAGAAAGTCTACATGTTCATGGGGATGGGGCCTAAGTGTCAAAGAGCCAATCAAAGGGCGATGTCTCAGGTAGGCTCTTCAATTCCCTGCTTGATTGGCTACCAATCCGTTTTGTTTCTGTGAGGAGGGGCAAGCTGAGAAGCAACATGGGGAGGGCCTGGGAGGGGGGGGGGTGGGCACTCCCTCCCCCTCCCCCCCCTTCACCTGGCATCCTCACGGCCAGGCCGTGAGCCAGCCAGCGTGTGGCAGGGAAGCACCCAGTTGTTATCGTGCAGGCCCAGCCTGCAGCCCGGCGTGTCCTTGTCGGGCCGGCGGCAGCACATCCAGTAGGAGCGGCCGTAGGGCAGGTCGTGGTGGTAGGGCTTGGGGTGCCAGCGGCACAGGGACACGTCCCCCTTCTCATAGCACTTGCGGCACTGCTTGCACGGGTCGTCGCGGTACAGCGGGTGGCGGCTCCAGCGGGAGTCCGTGGCCTGGACACCGAAGGTCTCGATGACGCACTTAAAGTAGTGGCAGGTGCACTTGAGGGCCGCCAGGGCACGGGTGGGCAGGTAGCCAAAGATCTTCACCAGGACGTGGTCGGGGAGAAGCAGCATGTACTGGCGAGGCTCTAGCAGGCGCTGGATCTTGAAGCGGATCTCCAAGAAATCGTGGGAGACATGGTGGTAGAGGCGGCACAGGGAAGCATCAGAGGCTGCCCCGGCTGCCTCAGGCTCGCTGCCCTCAGGAGTGGGGGCGGCCGGTGCCTCGGGGGCGGCTGGCGCCTCGGGCGCAGGCTCCCCTCGGGTTGGCAGCAGGAAGAGTTGCCCGGGGGGCGGTGGCTCCTCCGGGCTGACCGTCAGGCACACCGTCTCCTCTTTCACAGTCTTTGCACCGTCCTTACCGAAAAAGACACACTCGTCCACCACACCCGTAACCACCACGTCCACGTGGAAACCTGCAGCGCCAGCTCCCCCGCACTCTCGGGCCCCTGTGGGGGGCGGGGGCGGGGCCGGAGGCTTATCCCCTGCAGCTCTTTCGGGAGGACCCTCGGGGCGGGTGGCAGCTGGGGCCTCCCCATCGCCAGCCTCGTCTGCCCGGGCCAGCAGGAAGTCCACGTTGCTGGGCAGGGCATCCCGGGACGGGCTGATGAGCTGGTACAAATCACAGGTGATCTTGTCCTGGGCCCGACTGCTGGGGCCCGGCCCTCCAGCGTAGGTGCACCCCGGCCGGCTGCTGCAACCGGCCCCTGGCTGGCCGCCTTCGGGGGAGCGGGGCTCACGGCCGCTGGAGATCCGAAAGGCGATACGCACCTCGCCAGACCCTCCACTGCGTCCCCCCTCCCCCGTGCGCACCTCCTCCTTGCGTGGCCCATCCCGTTGGGCCTCAAAGTGGGCCACGGCCTCGGCCACGCGGCTGCAGTCGCTCCCTGCCCGCCGCTCCCCACCTGAGCCCTGTGTGCCCTGCTCCGCAGCTGATACGAACACCACTGGGGTAGGGGCCCCAGCGCGGGGGTAGCTCTGCAGGGCCAGGGCGGCCCTCTGCTCCACCAGGGCCACCATCTCAGCCACAGAGAGCAGGTCCACGTCCTCGGGGGCACCAGCAGCTGTCTCGGCAGGAGCAGGCAGCTGCTGGTCCTCTTCTCCCCCGACATCTGGTGGCTTCCCCGGGCTGGGGCGGGGCTTGGTGGAGTCAAGACAGCGCCTCCTCCGCTTGGCCTTGGAACTGTCACTGCCCCAGTGGCCCTTGACCTTGCCTGCACTGGCCCGGCTGGCACCACCACCACACTGGTGAGCCACAAAAAAGGCCACTTTCTCCTTGGTGTTGCCTGGCTTGATGACGTACCAGGTATCCAGCAGGACCCGACCCTCCTCACCAGGGGCTGTGGAAAGCAGGGGAGCTGTGGGGGCTGCTGGGGCTGGAGGTGTGTTTTCTGATCGGGCCAGCCCATCTCCGGTGCCCAGGCTGCTGCCACTCCCAGGTTCTGGACAGGCAGGGGGAGGTGGGGGTTTTCGGGCTGAGGGGGCAGCTGAGCGGGGCTGATTTTGAGAATAGGTACCAAAGGGCCTCGGGCACCAAAGCTGCACTGGAGAGAGACTGCTGGGGTCCATGGCTGCCAGGCCAGGTGAGGGTCACCACATGCTGAAGACCTGGCGGGTGGGGATGAAGGCGCCCAGAGCCACCTGTGGGAGAGAGAACAGACAATGGAATCTGCTAGCAGCTGTGCAAAAAATCTGCCATTTTTTTTTTTAATTGAGAAACTGACTCAGTCTCAAAGTTGGGAAAACTCATCACATAGAACTCCAGAGCCATAAGAAACCTTCAAACATAGAATCCCTAGACGCACAAGTAGCAGTACAGGATAAGGGGAATTGTATGATGTTTGGAGTTCGGGGAAGGATTCGAATCTGGTCTTTGCCCCTTCTCTTGGGAGAGTCCCTTTCCTTCACCTAGGTCTTTGTTTCACCTTTATTAACCTGCTTAGTGGTTCCTGCTATGGGATTTCTAAGGGCTGTTTGGGGAGGCCGGATACCACAGCAATGTGGGGAGCTCACCAAATGATCAGAGCTCACCAAATGATCATGCTCCATGAAGATGAGCTGAAGGAACCAGGAATGTTTAAGCTGGAGAAAAGGTTTAGGGATAGAGGAATGTCTTCATGACTGAACTTCCAGGTAAAGCTAAGATCAATGGGTTTGTATCGCAGAGAGCAGTTTTAGGCCAGATAGAAGGGCACTGTGAGAGCTTTCCCAAAGTGTGATGAATGGTCTGACAAGGGACAAAATGCTTTCACTCTGGCTGGAGGTCTTCTGAAAGCGCCTGGGCACTTTGGGCAAAGTGCTAGAGAGGGACTTCAGGTTCTGATTGTGCCTGGAGGATCATTAGAACACACCAGGCTCCCAGGATAGGGGGATCTAAAGCTGGAAGGTGCCCTGGAGCATATCTTCCTCACCACCCCCCTTTTACAGAGGGAAAAACTGCTGTGCTCCAGAGGGGAAGCAGCCGCTTTGGCTAAGTCACTAAGCAAAGGGATCCTCAGGGGTCTCCTGCTTACTGGGCCCCTTCCACTCCACCATGGCCCCTTTGTCTCCTCAGCTCCTTTGGCTGCTCCCACCTCACGCCCCTCTTCTACAGCCGGATCTGGCTCACTGTGCCCAAACGACTGGACAAGAATTTACAACACTGCCCACAGCTATGGATGCCAAGGCCCACTGGTCAGAAGGAACTGGAAGGAGAGAGCCTACCTGTCAAGGTTCTTGGAGCTAAAAGGGAGGGACCCAATAAGTTAATGGATTATAACCTCAATCTACACAGGCCCCCTACACTACACTACACTGAGGCCCAGAGAAGGAGGGGAAGGGCACAAGGTCATAGAGAGAATCAGGAACTTCCGAGCGGTGGTTAATGCCAAGGTAACCTGCCTGAGGCTGGATCTTCCATGTGGGTTTGGCGCCCACCTCTTCCTCCTGGCCCTACTGGGGGCGCCCCCACCTTCACTTTCCCTGACCCTTAACCCCCAAATTCAGGGACCAAATAAATCCAGGCCACGGTCCTTTCACCCAGACTCTTCCCCAATTGTGGGCAGATATATTTAGTGCCGGCAGAGTCCTAGCAGCTCTTCTAGACCAATCCTTTATTTTAGAGATGGGCAAACTGAGGCCCAGGGAGGCAATCAATGACTCGCCCAGGGTCACACAGCTGGACAGCGGTGGGGCCCAGGGCTCTCGACTGCAAATGCAGAGCCCTCCCCACTCCCCCAGGAGGTCTCCTGGGCCGCACCCCCTTCCAACTCTGGGAACAGCACAGAAGGAAGCCTAGAGTGTGGGAAGTTAGAGCGCATGCGCCAGAAGTGCGGGTGGGAACAAGCCACACCCCCTCCTGGCTCTCCAAGCGCCCTGGCTCTCGCCCAGCCTTTGAGTGCGGAGGGAAGGGTGGAAAGTCGAGCAGTCCCGAGAGCCCGCGCCACCACACCCCCCCCCCCACCCCTTTGTTGACAGACTCACGCATGACGGCTCGGCCCAATCAGAGACCGCTGTTCGGGGCCATGCCCATATATGGATGGACATTGGCGGAGGGGCGGGCCTGGGAGATGGGAGTGTGGGGGAGGGGAAGGTGTGCACGAACTGGCCAGGGAGTGTCCTCCAGTTCCTAAGCCCGCACTCTCCCGCGGAGGGAGGGGGATGGACTTCCGTCCTCTGCGGGCCTTCCTTATCGAGGTTCCCTGAACTCCCCCACCTCTTCCATTCCCCCCTCCCCCCACGCCGTGTACAGGGAGAGATTTAAAGCGCCAGGCCCACACTGAAATAGACACTCAAAAGGCCAAGAGAAGGGGGTGGAAACCCGGCGGGAAGAGTGAGGGGGAGGAGAATCCTGGCGCGGCCCCCCATCTCCTCCAGGAGCTCATACAGACCCCCAACCATTGACGACGGATCCCACTCCCTGGGAGGGGAAGTTTGGGTCAGTGGGGGGGCACCCGACTCCGAGCACCTCCAGAGGGCAGGGCCGAGCTCAGCCCGCACCCCACCTCACACAGCCTGGGCAGGGTTCAAATGTCACCTGACACAATAGCTGTGTGACTCAGGGGCGCTGAGTGACTTAAACTCCACTCTAAAACGGGGTCACAAGGCCAGAAGCCAGGCCGCCTCAGGGTGTTGTAGAAATGTCAGCTGGATCTTTGTCCTTATAGACACCCCCACACCCAGGAGCTGAGAAAGGAGGGAAATTCCGTTTGGGAAAGCCACCCCTGCCTTCCCTAGCTGTGCCCTTAGAATCCGGAGTCCAACCTAGGATCACATTGACTCAAAACCCCTGGAGCCAGTAAGACTGGACACCCACTGGCTCCGCTCTCTAGACGGCCATTCACTCTTGGAACCTCAGTTTTCCCATCTGTAAAATGGGCATATAATGACAATGACACCATTGTTCACCGGAGAACGATGGCGAGTATCACATGAGCTAATATCTGAAAGTGCTACATAAATGGGAGCTGTTACTTACATTTTTAAATGAAATTTATTGATAAGCTATTATTATTCCATAGCCCACAGGATAAACCCATTCAGTGCCTACTATATGCCAGGTAGGTGAACATCCCTATCTAACTTTGGCATTCAAGGCTTCCACAATCAAGGTTCAACTCCTCCTTCCAACCTCAGGTCCATTCCGCAGCCCTCATCACTGCCTTAAAGGCCTCCACATCAAGTGGTCAGTCCTTCAGGAAACACTTGCAGCCCTTTGCCCCAACTGGGCAGCACTGCCCAATACAGCCTGAGATCGTGGGCTCCCTGAGGCCTGGGACCACTTCTCTTCTCTTTAACTTCTATGGGGAGTTCAAGTCAGAAAAGCTTAGAATTAGAAGGTACTAACAATCTAGAACATTCAGATTGCATAGCTCAACTACAAGGCCTCCATTTTACAGATGAAAAAACAGAGGTTCAGAGTCAATGGGACTGCACCAGGGTCAAACGAAGGGATTTGTCTAAGGCCATCACACCTCCCCTCCCCAGAGCAGATGCCAGGACACAGAGCTTGGGGGCAGGAGGGAGAGGCTGCCTCCTACTTCATAGCTCTTCACGACATCTTATGCTCAGGCACCCCTTCACAGGACCCTGTATCCTTGGTCCCCAGATCTCATCTTGATGAGGCTCCTTAGGGACACGAAAGATGAGAAGCTGATACTCAGATACAAAGCCCAGCTCTGATTGCAGAAATAAGGGGCCTGGGTCAAGCCAGGCTGTCTCTTACTGCCAGTACTTTGTCTAGGAATAAAATTCCCTTTGCCCAGTCCCAATCTTGTGTCTTTCCCCTTTGGGGGTATTGGTTTCCTTAACTGTAAAGTGAAGGGGTTGATGGTCACTAAGGTGCTTCCCAGCTCTGACATTTCAGGTTCTAAAATCCTCTCTTGTTCTTTCCTGTTGCCTATTCCAAGGTCTTGTTCTATCCCGACATTCGCTGTTCTGTGATCTCTCCCAGCTTTGATGTTCCATGTTCTAAGTTTCTTCTCAGTCCTGATATTCTCAGTTCTAAGGCCCCTCCCAGCTCTGACATCCCTTGTTCTAAGGGTCTTCCCAGCTCTGACATTCTCTGTTCTAAGGCCCCCCCTAGCTCTGACATCCCTTGTTCTAAGGGCCTTCCCAGCTCTGACATTCTCTGTTCTAAGGACCCCCAGCCCTGACATCCCTTGTTCTAAGGGCCCTCCCAGCTCGGGACACCTTGACATCTGTGGGCCCTCCAGGCTCTCTGGCTCTCCAGGGTTCCCTGAACTCCCTGGGGCGCAGGGACCCGGCCAGGGTGAATAATCCTGCTGGTCAGGGTGGTCCCAGACTGAGGATAGTCCATGGGACCTGGAGTACCAGAGGTTTCTGGGTATCCAATGATCTCTAGAGCCCGTAACCGGCTCTTACTTGTTAGAAACAGGCCTGCCCCCTCCTCTTACGGATGGGGAAACTGACGTCAAAAACGCCCGCCCCTCCTTGAACAGGTAGGGAAACTGAGGCCAGAAAGGGGTAAGCCAAGGAGGGAGGTGGAAGGACGGGAGAAGGCGGGTCCCCCCACCCCCACCCCCGGGGTCAGGACCCCAGGGCTGGGGCGGGGCAGGAGCAAGGCCCCTTCCTCCCACCTGTCTCCCCTCCCCCCAGGTGCCCCGCCCCCCCGCCCGGTCTCCGCGCGGGGACGCATCAAGCGCCCGCCCGTCGGCCGCCCCTGTCTGCCTCCCCCCATCCTCCCCCTCGGCCTTACCCGCTCCGGGCGCCCGCAGGTCGCTCCGCGCCAGGGGCTCCCCCCACTCACTCACTCCACTCACTCCACTCACTCGCCCTCCTGCCTCCACTTCCGGGTTCCCGGAGCGAGGCACGCCGGGAGTTGTAGTTCGGCGCGGGGTCGGAGGGGACGGAAGGGCGGAGGGCAAGGAGGGACTCCATTTCCCAGAAGGCCACTCTGTCGGGAAGGTCAGAGATGCGGGGCCGCGGTCTTCTATGGGAATGGTAGTCCCCGGGCCGCCATTTTGGCCAAGATCCTCCCTCGCTGGGACTTGGGCAGTGAGCACCACAATGGGAAAAAGGAGCAATGCCATTTCTCCTGATCTTTCAGATTCAAGGACAGGGCCACCAAATATACACCAGGCACTATCCTAGGTGCTGAAGATAGAAAGAGGAAAAGGAAGCAGGACCTGTCTTCAAGGAAGACATTTACATCTATTCTATTGACAGATGGCTGCTGAAACCCCACTCAGTTTTCTTTCCATGATGTAGTCCAGGTCTCCTGGACTTCTCTGACCACACCCAACCTTTCATGCTTTTCTCTTGTACATGACATTCCATCTCCCTGACTGTTCATCATAACAAAAATACTCTCCTTCCTCATCTCTGCCCCGGTTACAATCCCACCTTCTACAAGAAGCCTTTTCCAATCCCCCTTAATGCATTAGTGCCTTCCTTCTGAGATTACATCACATTTTCCCTGTATGGAAACTATTTGTACAGAGTTGTCTTCATTGTTAGATTGTATACCACTCAAGGGCAGAAACTGATTTTTACCTTTCTGTGTAGCTCCAATATTTAGGACAAGGTAGGTGCTTACTAAATACTTATTGATTTGACTGAGTTCTTTTCACCACATCCACTCACGCTGCCTCTTTAGAATTATTTTAAATGTGTGTGTGTGTGTGTGTGTGTGTGTGTGTGTGTGTGTGATTTTTAGGGCTGCAAGGGAACTTAAAGATGGTTGTATCTAGAACCAAAATGATGAGACCAAGACCAAGAGGGGAAAGGATATATCCAATTTTAAGAACAAGCCCTCATTTTACAAATGTAGAAAATGATGTCCAGGATTTGTAGAACAGCAGGCAAGGAAAAAAGAGAACCATATTTTGAGTAAGGACCTGGGTGTTTGCATCTCAGGACTGCTACATACCATCTGCTATGAACTTGGGTAAATTATTTGCCATCCCAATTCAGGGTTCTCTACTTGCAAAATGAATGGGGTTAGATTGTCATCTCTAAGGTCTTTTCCAAGAAACTCGCTCCCTTGAGTATATTAGCTCCATGTACCAGACAGGGCTCCAGAGGACTCATGTTCTGGTCCTGACAGCCCTGTCCTTGACTGCGCAGGCTAGCCAAAGTGAACGAAGCACTTCAGGCTCACACCCGGGCCGGACCACCGCGTACCGTTGCTATAGCAACTGAGACGGCAGGAGGAGAGCCTCTGGAGGCGGGGCTACGCCTCCCTGCCACGCCCCAGCCCCCTGATTGGCTCCTGTGTTTCTGATCCCGCCTCTTCGCATCTCTCTCCTCTTTCCCCCCACCCCCGCCCTTCTTGGGGCATCCCGCACCTTGGCTGGTGCACTCCGGGGACTTTGGGGTTCTTTGGGTCCGGCCGCTGTCCTTCCGTTTAGGGAAAGGAATGGCCCTGGGAGCCTACGGCCGTGTTCTAAATCCTGCTCCTCCCCGTGTCCTGTGGAGCCAGTCCCTTGTCCTCCTCCCCCAGTCACCGGGCCTCAGTTTCCCCGTCTGTGAAATAGAAGTGGTCACAGGAATGCCTGCTCATCCTGGCCAACACCCCTCATTTTGAAGGCGGGAAAGCTACAGGGGAAGGACCCCAGCTCAGGGTTCTTGGCCCCCCCCGCCACGTGACCCCTCCCCGATTCCGCGACCTCCACCCATCCAGGGCAACCCTTCCTTTGCCATAGACGGTTCGCTCCACCAGGGCGGGGCCAGGACGGCCTGGGTGGCAGGAGGGGAACGAGAGATGTACATCCACGCTAGCGGGCCCAATGCTCCGTGCCTCCCTTCCTCCATGTGGAAAACCAGGGCTTCCATGGTCTCCAAGGGTGATGGAGGCCTTGAGGGCCAAACTGAAGAACATGGAGGGAAGGCCGGGGAAAGGATTGGAAAGGAGAGGGTGGGAGGCCCGTGAAGAACGCGGGAGGCCGCAGGGGGCCGCTGGGGGGTCGGGAAGGGGAGGGAACAGGTCCTCCTTTCCGAAGACCCTCCCCCTCCAGGGACGACAACAGTGCACGATTGACAGTTGACAGTTGACGGTTGACAGTTGACCGTTGATAATTGGGGGGCGGGCAAATAGCCTGGACTGGGAGGAGTCTTGGGAAATTGGTGGGCGGGGGGAAGGCGGGGCCTGTGGTGTGAAGTGGGGAAGGGAGGGAAAGAGCCTGCGAACTAAAGAAGCGGGGGCGGGGGGGGCCCCCAAAAGCGAAAAAGCGCCTCGTGGCTGGAGGGAGGGAGGAGGGGGCAGATGACAGGAGGCGGAGCGTCAAGAGTCAGCCCAGCTCGATGAGAGAGCCGAGAGGCTGGAGAAGTGCGAGAGGGGCGGAGCCAAACAGGCTTCCGTCCAATCCAGGGCAGAGATTGAGAAGAGCGGGAAGCGCGGGAAGCTCGAGGCCTGATGCAGGGTGATGGGGCGGGGCCAAGGCGGCGAGGCGAAGCGCGATTGGCCAGCGCTTTGGGCGCGCGGAGCCTGCAGCTGGGTTTCGAGGCTGCAGCGGCTCCTGCAGCAGAGGCGAGGACGAAGGCAGCGGCGACGGCTGCATCGGCACGCGCAGGGTACCAGGCCCGGGCTTGGCAGGCCGGAGGGCCTGGCGCGCCTGCGCGTGGCGGCCTTTCCCTGTTCCCCTCCCATTCCCCAGGCCGCCCCCAGGTCTCGCGCCCGCTCCCGGGCAGCATCTGGGGGTAGGGCGCTGCTGGAGCGAGGCTCGCCCCATCTCGCACCTCGGGAGGCCGGGGCTGGAGGGTACGGGGCCCGGGAGGGGGTTACGGACCGGGCACACTGCCTGCCCTCCTCCTCAGGGTGGGGCCGACCCCCCCAGCCCCTGCCTGTGCCGCACCCAGAGGCCCCGCTCCCCTCCCCCAGCTTCCTCGTCCTCCCCCGGCTGGCCCCTCCCCGGCTCCCCTCCCCCAGCTGCCTCGGCCCCTTCCTGGTGTCTGCCCCCCCAGCCCCTCCCCCTGCTTTCTAGTCCCTCTGGGCTGTCGCCCACCCCTCTCCTTTCTCTGCTTCTGAGGGTCACCTGCTTCTGGCTCTCCCCAACTGAGGATGCTCAGACCCTTCCCCCAATGCCCTGCCTCCCTCCATCCTTGATCTTTTCCTGCCTCCAAGGGCTCCCCCAAAAAACCCTGTGCCATATCTTCTAAGGTCCCTTCCACCACTGGAGAAGCCTGCCCCCTTCCCCCTGTGCCCCACCCCCAGTTCCACCCTCCCATACCCCACGGGTCCCTCCCCCAGATCCTTCCTCCCACTCCCAAAGGCTTCCCCCGCATAGTTGTCATCTCCCTTTCTGCATTCTCTCCCCTGAAGATGCCCAGGCCCCTCGCTCCATGCCCAGTTCCTTTCCTCCAGTACAATCCAGGGGACCTTCCACCCAATTCTTCCTGGACCATCCCTCCTCCCACTCCTTCCCCAGACTCATCCCTCACTCCCCAGCTGGCCTACACCTCTAAGGACAATGACCCAGCGCTCTCCTGCCTGTCTTAGGGAGCAGATTTCCCCCTTCCCCCCAGATCCTGATCTCCCTTCCCTTATATCTCCCCCACTCTTTCCTTTCCTTCTTCCAGGGCCCCAGAGGGGAAGAGATGTCCCTCTTCTCCCCATGGATTCTGCCTCCTTTCTCCGAAGTCCACCTTGGGTCCTTGAGAGAGGAGTACCAATGGCCCACTCATTACCTCCCCTTCTTTAATCTCCCTTTCCAGATGTGGGGCCCCAGTGGACACCCGTATCCCCCTGAACGGCCCCAAGGAAGCCCTGGCTGCACTGAAAGGTAATAGGGAAGGACCAGCATGGGGAAGGCTTCTCCTCTTTGTACCAGAACAGATGGCAGGACTAGAGATGCTTAACAAAGGGAAAGGATGTTTGTGTTAGAAGGTCTGGGTTCCAATTCTATATATACCACCTATGTGATCGGGGACAAGTTGATTCTTCTTTGGGTCCCAGTTTTCTCATCTAAAAAATAAATTGATGGAGTAGGTGGCCTTTGAGGGTTATTCCTGGAGTTTCTGATAATGTGATTTTTCAAATACTCACCCTGTGCAAGACAACTTAGTTGTTAAACTTGGCTTAGAGAGCAGGCTCGGGAGGGGATATTGCCTAGAGGCTGCCTGATTGGAGCTTGAAAAGAAGAGGGATCTAAAAGCACAAAGGGCTGCCTTTTGAGGCTCTGGGATTCCCTATCACTGACAAGCTTCAACAAAGGCTGGAAGGGTCTTGTGGGAAATCAGGCTGTTTGACATGGTGGAATGCTGGCTGAAGCTCATGAAGGAGTCAGCCTGTGATGCTACTAGCTTTGTGACTGTGGGCACATCATTTTATCAACTCGAATAATTTAGTAAGCACCTACTTTGTGCTAGATACCTTCTGAGCCCAGGGTACAAAGAAGGGCAAAAATTGTTCTGCCCTCAGGGAGCTTTTAGCGGGTGAAACAATAAATAACTTGGTGCACCTTGTTAGAGAGATATACATATCTATCTACACACATACACACATTCACACATCCCTGCCCTCCCACCCAGTAGACTGAAGGCAATCTGGTGGGAGGGGAGGGGGAAAGCAATAAATAGCAACTGGCAGGAGACCAAGAAAGTTCTCCTTGAATAAGCAGATTTGACCTGAGGATACCCTTCATTCAATACGAATGAAAATTGATTCTGGCTTTTTACTATCCTCTCCTCTGGGGTCATGTGAACCCCACATTGGGAACTTTCAATTTAGAGGAAATCATCTAGTAAATTGGGCGGTCAGACCCCTTTGGGAGGATTTACAGAAAAACATGGATGAAGGTTGCACAGAATGAGAGGATGTGGTCCTTTCCATCTGTAATTTTATATGGAGCGCCCACATTCATGAAATCAAAGATTCATCATACTGTCAAATGGAACACTGACTTTACCAGGCTGTGAGGGTCGTTTGAGTTAATGCATGTAAACGATTTGGTCAGTCTTAGATCCATATATAAATTCTGGCATCTTAATCATCATTAGTAGGATACTCTGGGGAATCCTCTTTGGTGCTTGGCTGGGCAAGATGAGGGATCTTTGAGCTCTGAGATTCTCGCTCCTGCTCCTGATCCAGTGGTAAACAGGGCCCCCACTGCTGTTCAACAGGAGCTTAGGGCACAGTCTGTCTTCAAGCAGGGCTCTGCTGTGTGGGGGACCCTTTGGACCCAAGTCAATGAAACTTGAGCTAAAGCCTGTCAGCAAACTGTCCCCTGTGGATCGGGCCTTTCCCTGGGGCTTACAGAACCCCTCAGTTTTCTGAGACCTGCCTGTATCTTCCCAGCCCCACACAAACACAAAGCTGTGTTGAGGTTATAAAAATTGGAAGTAGGAGAGCATGGGTCTGTTTGCTGAGCACAGGTCTGCAGATGAGGCCAGAACCTAAAACCACAAGGGAGCTCCAAGCTGTTCCAGCTCCCACGTTGCAGATGAGGAAACTGAGGCCTTTGTTCTGGGGCAGGGACAGCTGAGGTTACTGATTCCAGGTCCCCACGTCGCCCTCTCAGAGCCTTAGTTTCTATATCTCTTGAACAGGCATCATACTAGTAGCCAGCAATTAGCCCTACATATGTTAGCTCCTTTGATCCTCAGCTACGTTGGGAAGTAGATGTTATTCATGTCCCCATTTTACAGATGAGGAAACTGAGGCTGAGAGAGGGGAAGTAACTTTGCCCAAGGTCATATAGCTAGTAATTGTCTGAGACAGGATTTGAACTCAGGGCTTCCTGTGTCCAAAGCCAGTCCTCTTTGCCACCTAGAGGCTTCATAATAGTACTTGTGCTACCCACCTCTCAGGATTGGAAATTACCTGACACACCCCAGCCTGCTGTATAAATATGAGCAGACAGCATCATGCAGGAGTCAGCTGTTTGGGGTGGGGGGAAGTCTAGTCTACAGGGAGCAGCTGAGATCTCTGCTGAGGACCTACAGACAGGATCAAAATCCAGGTCTAGATTTGGGTGGTCACTGACCTCTTCTGCATTCTCTCCCTAAACAGAAGACGGAGGCAAAATCACACCAATACGCTTCAAGAGTTAGCCCTGTTATTGCCTATTCCCCTGCAGGCGAGCAGCAAAAAACTCACCAAGGTACAGTGAGGGGGAAGAGGGGGAGGGACCGAGGGCTGTGGGAAAGCAGGTGAGACACAGGGTAGGGAGACGGGCCTTTATGAGACAACCAGACAATGGATGATCCAGCAGAGAAGGTTCTAGGATTTTAGGGCCCACAGGGACTTTAGAGATCCTTGTGAGGCAAGGGATCTGCCCAAGCTCCCACAGGGGTAAATAGAGTTGTGATTGGAACTCGGGCCCTTTGACTCTTAACTCCTGTATTCTTTGCATTTCACCACTGTGCTGGTGATTGTCTGTCAGCCTCTGAAAGTGGACAGCAGGGCGGCTGGGGGAAAAATGGGAGCCCCCACTGACACTTCTCATGTGGGAGGCGAGTTTGCTGCTTGCCTCACCGACTTTCTCCCCTCTCAGCAGAGATGGATGAATGGTCCTTCCCAGAGTTCGATAGTTTGGGGCCAAGTCAGCTAAAAGGGAGACCCATCCCACCCTGCTGGGTGTGACAGTGTTCATCCAACTTGTTTCCTGGAGGATGGTGTAGCTGAGAGCCTGAGGCTGGAGATATGTTGATCCCTTAGGCTGGTGCTTCCTTTCTGAGCCTCCAAATCGGTGCCTGGCATCCAGTGAGCTTTGAGATTCCTTCCAGTACTAATTGTGTTCTCAGACAAGATTGAAGAGCCCAAAGAAGTGAAAACAGACTGACCTGATAGCGGTATTCCAGTATTGGAGTATTGAGTGAGGGGCTGTGCAAGGGGGAGTGCCAGCATTCTGCTTGCTCCCAGTTACAATACTGCTGTGACTGTCTACAGTGTTCTGCTTCTGCTCACTTCACTTTGCATCAGTTTGTAAAAGTCTTCCCATGTTTTTCTGAAAGTATCCTGCTCATCATTTCTTACAACACAGTAAAATTCCATTGGTGGGTGCTGTTATGATCCTCATTTTTCATTTGAGGAAACTGAGGCAAGCAGAGGTGAAGTGACTTGCCCAGGATCAAACAGTTGCCAATAAGTATCTATGGCTGGATTTGAGCTTAAGTCTTCCTGCCTCCAGGCCTGGGGTTCTATCCATTGTGCCACTTAGCTGCCTCAGATGTCTTTCATTTGCACTGCTATCCACTGATGTATCCTCCATTCTGTACCTTGTAGTTTAAAAATTAATAAGGGTGCTCTTTGGCACCAGGAGAGAAAAATGTCCCTATCAGCAGAGACCTTCCTGGGTGTTACATGGGTGAGTTGAAGCTCAGTGATACTGAGCTCCAACGGCCCTCAGAGGCCAGCTAGTCCAGGCCTCTACTAAATAAACACTGACTGACTGAATGACCCAAATGAGACCTTTCATGAGAAAGCTCTTTCTGATTCCCAGATCCCACCCAGACCCTCTGTTTCTTTTTGGCACAGAAAGAGATTCTCCTCCATGTTCTGCAGTATATCGAACATCTCCAGCGAAGCATTGATGTGGCCAAGTCTCTTCTCTTATTCCAGTCCACAGACAAAGAAGGTAACCCCTAAGTAACTGGGGCCTAGGGAGCAAATTTTGAGGGTAGGGGAGCAGAAGTCTCACACTGGACTGTACGAGGCCTGGGCTTGCGAAGGCCTGGATGTGCAGCATGGTACAGGAGAGCTCAGATTGAGCTGGGAACTGGGACCCCTGAGACTGAGCTCCAATCTGTCCTTTCCATCCTTTTTGTGAGTCTGAGCAAGTGGTGTCTTCTCTCTGGGTCCTATTTCTTCTATAAATGAACAGAGATCTGGCTGTGAAAATCAGGTGAAGGAACTGGAGAACAGAAAAATGAAGGGGGCATCTTCAGGTGTCAGAAGGGCTGACATTCAGACAGATTGGACCCATATAACTGGCATATTTGGCAGAACTAGGAAGTTGCAGAAAGGAAGATTTTGGTTTAGCTTGAACAAAAACTTTTGAACAATTAGTTAGAAATCTCCCAAATTGGAATGGGCCGCTACAGTCGATGGTGGGCTCATCCTCATTGGAGGATAGATGGAGACTGGGGACACTTAGAGAGGATTCATATTCAGGTTTCCAGCTCTAACAGGTCACAAGTCTAGTCTTAGCTCACTACTTATTAGCTTTGTGGTTCTGGGCAAGTCACTTTCACTTTCTGAGCCTTAGTTTTCTTATCTGTAAAATGGGGATAATAATACCTGTTACTACCAAATGAAAATTGCCCACTGTATCACACTGTTAGTGCATATTAAGAAAGTGGTCCACCATATCCCCAGGGCTTTTTCATTTGAGCTGCTTTCCAGGGGTATCTCCCTCATTCTGTGCCACACAATTGATCATTTTCCAGGGTGGGGGGGAGCAAATTCTTATCTGAGAACTTTCAGGAATATGATACAAAGTTCCCAGGGAGGAAACTTGGCACCCAACAAGATGAGTGGGGGAATAGATTTTCAAAGTACAAATCTAGGAAGAATTAAGAAGAGAAAGAGACTCAGACCTGACCCATTTATATGCCCCTGTATGGGGCTTGGTGGAAGTAGGACTAGATACAGGAAGCCCCCTACATCCCCAGGCAAAGGCAAAAGGAAAGAGTCAGCACCCCATAGCTCCCCTCATGTTCAAAGAGCCTGGTTCCTGGGTATTTGCCAGAAGCCTTGCAAGAATAAACAAGCCTACAAGTTAGGATAGAAGGAGGAATGGAAACACCTAGGTGCCCCCTCCCCACCTGGAGGTGTTCAACTACCTGGAGTAGTTGAAAGCTTGGGCTGCCTGGGGTGGTGAGGGTGGGACAGACGTCCTCTTGACCCGGAGTCATCCATGCTTGGGTAGCAGGGTCTCACCTGCTGGCCCTATGGCACCTGCCCTTTTTGCTCCAGGAACAAACATCTGTAGTGATCCCACTGCTGCTCAGGAGAAATCCTTGCTATTTGTTGAAAAATTGGCTGCCTCTACTCTCCAGATTCCCTCCTACTACTCCCTACTACATACCCTGCCCTCTGGCCAAACTGGGCTGTTCAGGCCCCCCAACCATGCCATCCCTGGCATGCCTTTTCCCCAGCCCTGCTGTTTGATTGCTCCTGGTCCCAGCTCAAATGGCACCACCTTTCTAAACTGTTACAACAGGCAGAATGTGGGGTTTGCAATCAGAGGATGAGTCCTGACTCTGCTGTTCATGCCCTTCGTGACCCTGAGCAAGTCTCTTCTGCCCCTTTGGTTTGTGTTGTCTCTATATATAAGGTATGGGTTGGGCTAGATTATCTCCGAGGGCCTCTTCACCTGTAAATTCTAGGATTCCCCTCTAAAGATAAAAGATACACTGTATTGGAAAGAATATTGACTGGCCTTAGGCTTAGGTCTGCCTCTTGGCTCAGAATATTAAGGAGCTGAGGAACATTGGGCCAATTCCTTAGCTTGTTGATCTAAACAGTGTGAGTGATGATGCTGTGCCTTAAAGAATGGTTTTAAGGAAAGTGCTTCATAAATCTCATTACTATGGACATGTGAACTTGCATTATGAGGAAGAAGTCCATTCCTCCTGACCTCCTAAATCTTGGGACTTGAGAAGAGAGAGCTGGAAGAGATCACTCAGTCCTTAGGCTGTTAGATTTCTATACCCCATTACCTGTATATTTTATTTCCCAGTTGCATATTTTTAAATTTTAATTTATTTATTCTAATTTATTATTCTAATTTATTTATTTTTTTAGTTTTCAACATTCATTTCCATAAGATTTTGAGTTCCAAATTTTCTCCCCATCTCTCCCCTCCACCCACCCCAAGACAGCATGCATTCTGATTACCCCAATCTGTCCTCCTTTCTATCACACCCCTCCCTTCTTTTATCCCCATTCCCTCTATTTTCTTAGAGGACAAGACAGACTTCTATACCCCATTGTCTGTATATCTTATTTCCCAGTTGCTTGTAAAAGAAATTTTTTGCATCTGTTTTTAAAACTTTGAGTTCCAACTTTTCTCCCTTCCTCCCTCCCTATCCATCCCCACTGAGAGGGCAAGCAATTCCATATGTTATACATGTGTAGTTATGCAAAAGACTTCCGTAAAAGTCATGTTGTAGAAGACTATATTTCCCTCCATCCTATCCTGTCCCCCATTCTATTCTCTCTTTTGATCCTATCCCTCCTCAAAAGTATTTACTTCTAATTACGCCCTACTCCCCTATGCCCTCCCTTCTATCATCCCCCCTACTTATCCCCTTCTCTCCTACTTTGCTGTAGTGTAAGATAGAGTTTCATAGCAAATTGAGTATGCATGTTATTCCCGTCTTAAGCCAAATGTGATGAGAGTAAGGTTCACTTTTTCCCTCTCACCTCCCCTCTCTTCCCTTCCATTGAAAAAGATTTTTTTTGCCTCTTTTATGTGAGAGATAATTTTCCCCATTCTATTTTTCCCCTTTCTCCTCCCAATATATTCCTCTCTATCACCTCCTTAATTTTGTTTTTTTAGATCCCACCCCTTCTGATTCAACTCACCCTGTGCCCACTGTCTATACGTATATAATCCTTCCAACTACCCTCGTACTGAGAAAAGTCTCAAGAGTTATAAATATTATCTTTTCATGTAGGAAACAGTTCAACTTTAGTAATTCCCTTATTATTTCTCTTTCCTGTTTATCTTTTCATGCTTCTATTGATTCTTCTGTTTGAAAATAAAAATTTCTATTCAGCTCTGGTCTTTTCATCAAAAATGCTTGAAAGTCCTCTATTTCATTGAATGACCACTTATTTTTTCCCCTGAAGTATTTCTGGGTAGGTGATTCTTAGTTATAATCCTAGTTCCTTTGACTTCTGGAATATCATATTCCAAGCCCTTTAATCCCTTAATGTAGAAGCTGCTAGATCTTGTGTTATCCTGATTATATTTCCACAATACTCGAGTTGTTTCTTTCTGACTACTTGCAATATTTTCTCCTTGACATGGGAGCTCTAGAATTTGACTACAATATTGCTAGGAATTTTCCTTTTGGGATCTCTTTCAGGAGGCAATCAGTGGATTCTTTCAATATCTATTTTGGCCTCTAGTTCTAGAGTATCAGGGCAGTTTTCCTTGATAATTTCTTGAAAGATGATGTCTGGGCTCTTTTTTTGATCATGGCTTTCAAGTAGTCCCGTAATTTTTAATTTGTCTCTTCTGGATCTATTTTCCAGGTCAGTTGTTTCTCCAATGAATATTTCACATTGTCTGCTATTTTTTCATTCCTTTGGTTTTGTCTTATAATTTCTTGATTTTTTATAAAGTCATTAGCTTCCATCTGCTCCATTCTAATCTTTAAGTAATTATTTTCTTTAGTGAGCTTTTGGACCTCCTTTTCCATCTGGCCAATTCTGCTTTTTAGGGCATTTTTCTACTCATTGGATTTTTGGATCTCTTTTTTGGGTTATTTGGGTTATTTGGGTTAGTCTTTTTTAAGGTGTTATTTTCTTCAGCATTTTTGGGTCTCCTTTAGCAAGCAGTTGACTTGGTTTTCGTGATTTTCTTGCATAGCACTCATTTCTCTTCCCAATATTTCCTCTACTTCTCTTACTTGATTTTCAAAATCCTTTTTGAGCTCTTCCATGACCTAAGACCAATTCATATTTTTCTGGGAGGCTTTGGATGTAGGAGTTTTGACATTGTTGTCTTTTGTTTGTATATTTTGGTCTTCTTTGTCACCAGTGTAAGATTCTATAGTCTGATTCTTTTTCCAGTTTTTGCTCATTTCCCTAGTCATTCACTTGACTTTTGAGCTCTTTGTTAAGGTAGTTCTCTGCTTCCAGCGGGTGTGAGTGTACTGTTAGCCACTTTGTCCCCCCACAATCTGTGAGCCTAGAGCTCTAGCCACTGCACTGCCCCTGCTGTGACTGCCACGAGCTCCTCTACCCCCTCTACCACCCTGGGGCTGGGGCTGGACCACTCTGCACTCTCACACAGGTCTGACAGGTTTTTTCCGCTGATCTTCCAATTTGTCTTCTGCGTTTTGGGGTCATGAAATCTGGAAACTATGACAAGTGCCAAAGATTTAGTCTCCCGAGGTCTGCTCAGGTCCTGTCTGTGCCAGCATGGCTTATGCTGGACTGCACTCTGCTCCCAGTGGGGTGCCATAGACACTTCTCCTCTACTATCCAGTCTGTCTTGGGCTGGATATATGCTTCCCTCCATCATTCTGTGGGTTCTGCAGCTCCAGAATTTGTTTAGAGTCATTTTTTACAGGTATTTGGCTGGGTTGGGGGGAGAGCTCTAGCAAGTCCCTACTTTTACTCCACTATCTTGGCTCCACCTGGTCTGATCCTTGGTTTTTCAAAACATCAACTAAATGAGTTCTAGATCATCCCTAGATGTGCCCTATTAGGCCAGGGGAAGGATGGAAATGTGGTAGGGTACCAAAGGAGGCTATGAAAGGTAAGGAGGAGTCCACTCTTTTTGCTTAGTTTTGTACATTTGTAAGCTTTAAAAATAATAACCATTTGTTTCACAAACTGATAAATATTACCTGTGGAATAGTGGAAAGTGCTGATCTGGCCCAACCCATTTTATAGGGCCTGGGGTGGAGAGCAGGGAGCAGAATCTGAGGCCTTGAGAGAAATGAGACTTGCTCAAAGTCCTTTGACTTTGAACTAAGTCCAGCAACCAGGACTCTCCCCCTGAAGTACTTAATCTTGCTTTTTTTTTAAATAAGTTTTTATTGAAATGCCTTACAATATCACAGTATCTCATATATCTTTCCCCTTTCCCTTTCCCAAGAGCCAGCTCATATGACAAATAATATTTCGTTGGAGAGGGAAGAAAAATTCTGCACAACTGGATACATTGAAAATTTCTGAAAACATGTTCAAATCTGTAACATCTGTGGATCTGTCACCTCCATAAAGATCGAGGGTGTCCTCTCAGCTCTCTTCATGCTAGTTCCACTTGATCTTTATCATTTTGTTACATTTACTTTGATTTTTTAGTGTGTGACATTGTTATAGTATTGTTTTCTTGACTCTGATTACCTCCTTCTGTATCAGTTCATGTAGGCATTTCCAAGCTTCTCTGTACTCATCACACACATCATTTCTTTCTTCTTTGAAACACAGGCATTTTTATTAACAAACCATTAGAAAAATAATCATAGTAGAGACCTTTGGTTCATTCTTCTAATAAGCTTGTTGGTCTGGTCTTCCCTGTTACTAGCATCTCTACCTTCTACAAAATGTGAAATCTTTTCCTTCATTCCTTCTCCCAGAAAAGATCATTTGAAGGGCTATAGGAAGTTGTTGGTAGCTTTGAAGTGCTTGCCAACAGTGTGTAGATCTCATGGATCAAGTCCTCCATGCAGATAATCCATATTTACCAAGAGATTTTGCAATAATGGCATTTTCAGGACAATTATCTGTTTTCTGATCTTGCCGTAAGTACATTTGTAAATCAGGTCATTCACAGACTTCATGTTTGGGTAACCCTATGCAATGTATGGTTCCACAGTCCTCAGCATGTTAAATGAAGCCTTGTTAAGCTTAACAAAAGCACCATTGAAGATCGGACGAAGACCAAGCAGCTGCGATAGTTTTCAGATCTTTGGGCTAATACCATTGATATCTCTGATTCTGATCACAAAAGCCAACTTGGGTTCAGCAGGTACATAGCGGGTGCCAGCTTTGCATGCCATTCTAACCAGCCAGATTTCAGTTAGATACATCTGTCCTTATGGTAGGCTTAGCTTTTTCATAAATAACTTTTCTCCATATTTTAAGGGGCTTTTTTATAGCCATCTTCTTCAGGCATTTGGCCTTCAGTATTGCAAAAGCCTTTCACTCTTTCAGAAGGGATAGTGGAATGGATGGTTGCTTCTTCTTTCCTTCTACACTCACCATGAGTCCAACTGGAAAAAGGCCACATGCATCATTTCCTCTAGCAGTCATGTTCCATTGCATTCATGGACCACAATGTGCTTAGCCATTCTTCAGTGGCTGAACTTTGGGCATCAACTTGATTCCCAATTCTTGGCTATCTCAAAAAGTGTTGCTATCACTATTTTGGAGTGCTCATATGGGGACTTTCTTCTTCTCCATAGTTTCCTTGTGTTATAAGCCCAATAATGGAGTCTGTGGTTCAAAGCATATGGATATTTTAGTCACTTTCTTTGCATAATTCCAAATTGCCTTCCAAAATAGTTGTATCATTCCACAGCTTTATCAACTATGTATTAGGGTGCCTTTCTTCTCGCACCCCCTCCAATATTAACTGTTGTCATTTTTGGTCATTTTTGCCACTTTGCAGTTTGTGAGGTAAAACCTCAGAGTTGTTTTGATTTGTATTTTTCTCATTGTTAGTCATTTTTTTCATATGGTTGTGAACACTTTGCATTTCTTCTTTTGAGAATGTTTATATCCTTGGACCATTTTTCTATTGGAGAATGGACATTAGTCATTTTATATGTGTGTGTTAATTGTTTATATATCTTGAATATCAAACCCTTATCAGAGAAATTTGGTACAGATTTTTTTCCCCATTCAAGCACTTCCTTTTTATTTTTGTTTCATTAATGTTGACTTTGCAGAAGCTCTTCAGTTTCAAGTAATCAAAGTTATCTGTTTTATCTTTTGATTGCCTCTGTCTTCTTCTTGGTTAAGAATATATCTTCTACTTATAGTTATGAGAAGTACATGATCTGTCTGTCTTCTAATTTATTTATAGGATGTTCTTTAATATTAAGGTCATGTATTCATTTAGAATGCATTGTGGGGTGTGGTAAAAGAATTTAGTCTAAACCAGGTTTCTTCCAGACTGCTTTCTAGTTTTCCCAGCAGTTTTTATCCCTTGGTAACCTGTTTTCCCACTTTAACAAACACTGGGTGATTGAATTCTGTTGTTTCTGAATCCCCTTTGTGTCATCTCTTCCATTGATCTATCCTTTAGTCAATATCAGATGGTTTTTGATGACTGCTGCATTAGAATAGAGGCACTTAATCTTTCAATCCCAGTTCCAATTCATTTTTCACCCCAGTGCCCAAATTGTTTTCCTAATGCACTGCTCTGATACCAGCACTTTGTTCAAAGATCTTCAGAAGCCCCCTGCCTAGCAGATGAAATCTAAACTTCTGACTTTGACATTCAAGGCTCACACCATTCCAGGTTCTGGCCAAACTGGTCTGCTTTTCTGACTGTGTCTTTGTTCATTCTGTTCCTCACTTAGAATAGATTCTCCTTTCTTATCTTTGCCTGTTTGAATCCTTCCCTTCAAGTATCAGCTCAGATCAATACCTCTTCCTTTGTGCCTTCCTGACCCAGCTAGATGAAAGTGGGCTCTTCCTTCCCCCCACTCCAGATGCCCCTTCTCATGATACTTTACCTGACCTTCCCTTGTCCTTGTCACATTCTACCTGTATCCTACTCAACTGGGTGTACATTTCCCCCCAACCCCTATTAGACTATACGTAGTATGAAGGTAGACTTCATCTCTGCCCAGTGCCAAGTACAATAGCCAGGACTTTGTAACAACAACAACGTTTACAGAGTGCTTGAAGGTTTGAAAAGCTCTTTACAAATATCATCCCATTGGATGCAACACTCGGGGAGGTAGGTGCTGTTGCTGTACACATTTTACAGATGAGGAAACTAAGGCAACTCTAGCCATTAAGTGACTTGCCTAGGGTCACACCTAGTAAGCATCTTCTTGACTCCCCATCTATTGCTCTATCTACTGCATCACTTAGCTGTTTCATTGTACATTCTCAAAGGATACTTATTGACTTGAACCCTGAAGGGAGTGTTTTTGGTTTTGCGAGCTAAGTGTTGTTGTATTCTTCTTCAACTCCAGTTACTTTGATTTCTCAGAACGAAAGGCAGGGGCCAAAGATCCTCACCTATGCCTAGCCCTCAGTAGAGGCTCCTCTGAGTCAGAGAAGCAGCCTGTGGAGGAATCGACTCCAGACAGAAGCAGAGGAAGAGCAATGGGGGGAGCTGCTCTCCCCCAGAGACATCCCACCCCTTGCCGACAGCTGGAGTCTTGGTTGCCCCCATCCCATGAAGGAGCTGGACTCACCCTTCTGGAGATGGCTGAAGAAAGTGTTCACTTCTGCTTAGCAAGTTGGTTCCTTAGCCCTACCCTCTCCCTTGTTTCCCCTCACTCTACTCTGAACCTTCAGCCCTCAGTGCTAAGGATCTGGAGGAAGGGAGGGCGAGGGTCTATCCTAATGGGAGGATTCTTGCTGGGAAGGGAGTCTGACCCCATAAGGGTGGTGGGTTCTTTCCTTTCTTGGTCATATGATTTTATTGAGGTAGAAGAGGACCAAGGACAAGTGATAATGATGAAAGCAGTAGAGTGTGTATGATCCTAGACTCAGTTATATCTTACTGTCTTTTCTCATAATATTTCTAATTCTGCTGCCCCCTCCCTGAATGCCCCACTCTCTCATTATTATTTTCCAAATCTCTTTCATCTTTCAAGGTCCAACTTAAATAGCACTTCCTGATGAGTCCACACTTCATCTCCTAGGTGCTCACTTTCTTATTTGTAGAATAATTTGTAGAGGGAGCCAGGCAGAGCTGTTCTCTGTCTCTCTCTCTCTCCTCTTGTTCCAGCCTATTGCGGAGGACCCAGTGCCCAGGAAGAGCATCCCTGTTCTACCAGCGAGGCCCAGATGACAGCAGGTGATGAGTGGCTGACACCTCACCCATGGAGTGAAGCTCTACCCAGGTAAAGGCCCTCCCTGCTCTCTCCTCCACCGAGAGCCCTGGCCCGGAAGGCCCCTGAGGTGTTGGAGAAGGCCTCCGGACTAGAGGCCAGTCACTGGACTCTTAGAGTCTCGGTATGATTCACACATATAGTTGTGTTGGCATTTTTAAACTTCTCAGCTTAGGGACTCATCACCAGAGGCAGAATTCACCTGGTTGAGGATGATAAAGGCAGTTGGCCTTCCTCTAGGGACATGGGCTGATATTTTCCACCTCTCAAGTTCATGCTTCTTGGACCCTAGGAATTTTGTCTTCCCATATCCTCATTTTACAGAGAAATAAACTGATGCCTCAAGCAGGGAAGTGGCCTGTTCAGGGTCACAGAGCCACCTTGAAGGTTTAGGAATGTGAATCATTTCTTTTTTTTTCCCTGCCCTCTCTGTACCAATCTTTACCCTGGGGTTATTTGCTGGAGAGAAGTAAGCTAAGGAACACGTGATTCAGGTTGCTCAAGACTAGAGAGCAGTCAAGAGAGGCCAGCGTTGAGGCTGGAGCTGTGAACTCTGAGGAGAGGGTAGGGGTGTGCTGAAGGAGAACCGTCTGGAGGAACAAGGACTTGACTTTTACCTCAAAGCTTTACTTCATTCACATGGGCTCAATGAGGAAGGAATTTGGACTCTTGGAAAAACCTCAGCCATGGACCTAACTCGACCAGGAATACCCTCAGCCACATAACTGACAGCACTGGAGGATCTTCGCTGAAGGGGAATGTACTCCCACTCTCCAGCCACAGCTTGGAGTAGGGTTATCCTGTCCAGGGGCCCAGAATGTGCCTTTTGTGCCTCCTTGGCCTGTCTCTGCAACTCTGCCTTCTGTAGCCAAGTAGAGAGTCCACAGCCTTCTACCTGATAGCCTTAAAGACTGGGATCGAGTCCTGGTGGCTAAACTATCCTGCTACTTGTATGGCAGGTGGCCAACTGTCAGCTGGGGGACCATCCTAGTCACACACCCCTCCGGAATGCTCCAGCTTGTCAGAGTCCTTCCCAGACCTAGAAAACAAAAGTGACATGCTCCGGACAGAAGATGGGGCATGACCTGCTGTGTGCCAGGCACTGTGCTAAGATCCTCACAACAACCCTGGGAGAGGGGTGTTATTATCATCCTCATTTTATGCTTGGGAACACTGAGGTGCACAGAGGAGGTGAAGTGACTTGCCCAAGCTATGATGTATCAGAGACCAAATTTGAACTCTGTTTTTCCTGATTCCGGGCCCCAGGGCTTTATGCCACTAATGCTGGCTGCTTCTGTTAGAGAAGGAAGATTATTGAATCATTTGGGGCTCCTGACCTGAGTGAGCTTACAGTCTGTTAGGAGAAATAAAATAATGGCCATAGGAAAGAGCAGACCCTGATCAGTGCAGGAGATGCTCAGAGAGGCATCCTCTGTCTGAGGGCATCAGGGAAGGCTTCTTAAAGAGGCATCATGCCTCAAAAGAGGTATGATACCAATAGAGGGGTCATTGCTGAGATCTGAGTATCTGAAGCCAAGGAGGAAGGGGAGGGCTTAAGTGTTTGTTTATGGGACATTGGCTCCAAAGATTGGCCAGTGGGACCCGTGAGGCCAGGCAAGCAAGCATCCTATGCAAAAGAATTAGGGATCTTGTGGGATGCGGTGTGGTCACCAATGAAATCAATGTGTTTTCTTTTTTCATTTTGTACCAGACTTGTGATTTTATTTTTGTGGGGTAGGGAACTTCCTCAGCCAATGCAGGTCAGCTCTGGTTCTGAAAATTATAGTCCTTGAAAGCTGAAAGAGAGCATGGCATGATGGATGAAGAGCTGACCTCAGGCAGAAGACCTGGGTTCAAGTTTCTCTTCTGACCCACACTGGCACCATGACCCTGGGCAAGTCACTTAGCCTAGAGACCCAGGAAGGTCTCTAAAATACAGTCTTAGGTCTTACTGATAGGAGCAAAACATCGCCTGAGGAGTGGAATGGCCCTGCAGCCTTCCACCTTGTCAGGTCATTTCTGGGCACTACGTTTTAGGAAAGCCAGTGACAAATGAGGATGAGCTCAAAGGAATGTGGCCAGGAAGGCCAGGGGCCCTCCAAACCATGTCACTGGAAAGTCTCCAGAAGGATTACATGACCCTTATCCTTGGAGGGACATGAGAATTGTCACCACGGATTTGAAGGGCAGTCATGTGAAAGATTAAACTTGTTCTGCTGGGCCTCAGAGACCAGAACCTGGACCAAGGAGGAGACGGAACAGGAACAAAGAGGGTGATTGTGGAGCAGCCTCCTTGGGGGAGCCCGGCTCAGGTAGCAATCAGAGCCAGCAACTTCTGTGGCTTCTTGGAGTTCAGGAAGCCTTCCCCACGTAGGCTTGCCCTCTGACATTACATCCAGGTCACCTCCACATGTAGTCAGTCCTCATGGTTATGTCTAAGTGTTGTTTCCTCCTTTAGACTGTGAGTTCCGAGGCCGGGAACTTTGCATCCCCAGCCCTTAGCACAGTCCTGGCTTGTTAAATATTTGTCCACTTAACTGGATTCTGAGGTTCTGTGGTGGTGAGCCATTGGGCTTAGCTGGCCTGGGAGATGAGTGAGTAGAAGGCAGAGTGGTAGGATGGAGCCAGACCACATAGGGTTGGAATGGGAGGCATCTTGTCTTCATGTAGGGGGGGTGGGGAAAGGCTGTGGCAGCATTCCCCTCCATTTCTTTCCCTGTTCCCCAGGTGGAGTGTTGGGGTACAGGGCAAGGTCCCCTGGAGAATGTGGGCCTACAACTATGATGGCATGTTCCCAAGAGGCCAGAACTGGTGGGGACTGGGAGCTGTTACTTGGAGTCCTTTCAAGTCGTATGTGAACTCAGGGCAGTTGCTGTCTTCCTCTGTACTTTCGTCTCATCTGTGAGGTGAAGGGCTAGATTAAAAGATCCTAACTCTCAAGTCTATGATTGTCCCTCTTAAATCCCTCTCTCTGGCAGGCAGAAGCTGGTGTTCTATGACTCCACTGAGGAGGAGGGAGAGGAGACCGTGGACACAGGGCCTTGGCTCTCAGCCTGGCCCCCTGATGACAGCCCCCTTGGTGAGCAACAGGAGGATGTGGCCTCTCTGGCCTCCCTTCTGTCTGCACCTGGGCCCCAGAGCATGGGAGAAGCTGTGACTTGGGCTGAGGATGGACCCAGAGCAGGATGTGCTCCTTTCAGAAGGTCACACAGTCCAGCTGAGCCATGACAGCTAAGAGCGGTTCCTGAACCCAGATCTAGCCCCTGAGGGGACAAAATCAGAAATGGCCCAAACTAAATTTCTAAGCTAGGGATCTGGAATCCTAGATCCTAACAGATGATGGGGCATCCTTGTTCTAATAGGCATGTAGGAGAGCTAGGAAACCACCTCATCTAACCTCATCACCATACAAACAGGGAAACAGGCCCAGAGAGGGCTCAGCTGCTTAACCCTGGCTAGCTGAGTCCCAGTCTTGTTCCGGGTCATGTGCTCTGGCCTAAGCCTTTCTTGGAGCTCAGAGGCTGACTGGGATGTGATCTTCCTTCTCCCCTCTCCACTTCCCATAGTCCTCACTACAAAGTACTCGTGGGTAGGAGGGAGAATCTTTTCTGGGTACCTGTCATCCTTATCTTGGAGTTTCTTGAAAACTGTTGATGGAAGAGTAGTTTCTGTAGCTCAAGCTTGCCTGTCTGGTTTCCAGGGAGCCCCTTGGTGTGTTCTTCCAGAACCAGGAGCTGGCCCGAAGCTGGCCAGCTTATCGAGGAGCTTGGTCTGAGCCCCTCACTCTTCACCTCTCCGGGACGACTGCTGCCTGGGAACGTCCTTCAGGAGGTCCCAGAGAACCTTACCCAAGGTGACAGCACAGCACTGACATACATTTCCAGCCCAGGCAGAGGGCTGAGCAGAGACTTGAGGGGGCTCTGCTGACTCCTCTGTCTCCTTTACTCACAGCTCTCTTTGAAGACGTCTGCCTGAGTCCACAATCATCATCTTCCTCCTCCAGCCTGGTTGAGGCACCACAGAAGGTAGCTGCCTTAGAAACCTCTCCCTGCTCCATCCCCATTCCTTTGTTTTGTCCTTTCACTTCCTAACAACCTCCCTCTCTTGTAAAAAGAAGCCCCAGCCCCATTCTTTCCCTTATGCCTCCTGGGGCAGGAGGCTGGAGCCCCAGGGTCAGGAAGCTCCCCGTCCAAAGAGAGGATAGACACAGGCAGTCTGTGTGGGGAGTTCTTGGCAGCTTCTCCATCTTCCCCAGGACTTTGTTGAATTGGGGGAGGATGCCTGGAGGCCCAGGAGCCTAGGAAGGAATGAGTCACAGGAGAGGCCCCCAAAATGGGGTGGAGCAGGAGGCCCCATGGCTCGAAGCCTGCTCACCATTCATACACCATTCCTTCTGTCCTGTCCAGCCCCAGGACCCAGCTCCATCAGCCTCTGGAAGCCCTCTCCACTCCCTCAACCTCTTCCAGTCAGCATTCTCCCTAGACCACTGTTACCTCTCAATGAGTGACACCAGCAAGACTGACTCCAGCCCCAGCTCAGGGATGACCGAACTGATGTCCCTGTGGAGCAGCCAGCAAGAGGTGAGATCAGGTATCTTCTGCCTTGATCAGAGGCCCCCTGGTCCCAAAGCTGCAGCCAGTTCTAGGCACCCAGCGGGGTTGGCCGCCCAGAGCAGGCCAGAGGTGAGTGACAAGGGGCCTGAAAAATCAGCCTGGAAAATGGGAGACCTAGCAACAAGGGGGAGCTGTCCTGAAGTCTATACAGAAGGCTTTTGTGCATGAGAGGGATGAATTGTAGTGATGCCTTAGCGTTACAGGCTTGGGGCTGAGCACTTTACAGTTAGTGTCTCATCTGAGACTTACAGCAACCCAAGCAGAGAGTAGCTTTTTTACAGAGGAAGAAACTGAGGCAGGCAGAGATTTGGGCTGCATGGCCTCAGAGGAAAGCTCTCTGGGGCAGCAGAGGAGAGGTCAAAGAACTTTCTGAATCACAGAATGTAAGGGACTCTGGAGAGGATCTCTTCCAGCAGCCTAGTTTTTCAGAGGAAACTGAGGCTTGGAGATGGCATGGGGCTTAGCTTGGGCCACACAGCGCATGAGCACAGAGTGAGTGCTTGAACCCAGCCCAGTGACCTTTCCACTCCTTGGTAGCTCCCTGGCTGCATCAAACAGAAATTCCTGCACTAGGTGAGATGACTTCGATGGCATCTGCCTGAAACGGGCAGGTAGTGGTCAAGACTGAGCCCTCTCCTCCCTGCCACAGGACTCCCCATCCACTCCAGAGGGCTTCCTATCCTCTAGTGATGAGGATGACGACTGTACGTGGACCCCCACCAAGCATGCCTCTCCTCTGCCCACCTCTGGGAGGAAGCGGAGGAGGGGCCGGGCAGGGGGCAGCCACAGGGGCCATGGAAGACACAAGGAGAGCAAGAGAGCACGCTGTCCTTTCCAGCTGAAAAAGAAATGCGTTAACGGCTTCATCATGTTCTGTCGCCTCAACCGCAAACAGTACATTCGGTGGGTTTGCAGCCTGGTCTGATCTCTGGCTCCTTCCCTAAACCCTCCTTCATGTCTGAACCTGGTGCCTACCAAGGGAGGCCATCTTTCTGCTCCCTGAAAGGCAGGCCTTTCCCTGCCTCCCAAACCCCCTCGAAGTCTGGCCTTCTTATGCAGTATCCTCATCACAATGACTAGCTAGATGAATAACCTCTAACATAAACTAACCTGATCAAGAGGTGAACGAATGGTGGACAATAAGATCCCAGCGGTCCTCTGAGGGAGCATTTGTGTATTAGTAGTAGCTTTCAATGTCCTAACTTTGTGGAAGCACTAAAGGTTGAGACTTCAGGCCTGGGGGGAAGGAGGTGGGGATAGGGTGTAAGTTCCCCCCTCTTCAAGTACCATATTAAGTCCAGACCATTTAGAGACTCAACAAGGAAGGCAGACTCTTTAAATCTTTCAAACCAAAAAGGTCATGGCTGGGGGGGATCCTTAGAACAGGGAAGGTCAGGGCTGGGAGGGGCCTTAGAACAGGGCATGTTGAGTGTGAATATGGACCAAGGTACAACTAGCCCCCTGGTCCCATGCCCCTTACCCGGGTTTCCTCAACCCATCTTTTTCTGCTGGCAGGGCTTGCCCTGGTACAGCATCCACTGCGGCTACCAAGGAGCTAGCACAGCTGTGGCGAACAATGACCAAGCAGGAGAGGCGGCCATACTGGTAAGAGGGTGGGTGGGGAGGTTGTGGCAGTAGAGGCTGCTTGCGGAGGGAGGGAGGGAGGGGATCTCCCCTTTAGGTATGGACTATTAGTCACAGAACTAAAGGACTTTAGAGACCATCGAGTCTCAATGCTCACCCTGCCCACCGAGTCCTGCAGGACTGGTGATGTGACCACTAACTTTTATGAGAGGAAATCTCCTGAGAAATCAGCTGGGCCTTGTACTAGGGGATGAAAGATGGTGGGGGTGGGGAGGGGGGTGGCTGGTCGTGACTCCCAATCTTGGCCTCTACCCTAGCATCAAGGCCCGGAAGTTCAGCCGCCAGCACAACCGGATAGTCAGGCAGGACTGTTCAAGCGAGGACGAAGACCGCTTGTCCCCCAAGCCCTTCCACCTGCTCCTGGCTGAGAAGGCTCTGTGCTCCCCCAGCCTGGCCAGTGCGAGCTCCCCTTTGGGGGACCCCCTCTCTGACAGCCCAGAGCTTCTGTGAAGCAGGAGCTGCTTCCTACTCTGACCTCAGGGTGCTGCTCTTCCCCCACATGACCCAGCAAGGTGCCTGGCCCCCATCTTGTCTGCACCCATTTGCCCTGTAGGAAAGGGGGGTACACGGGAGATCCTGGGCCAGAGGGCGGCAAACCTGCATCAGGATCAAATGTTTGGAATCCAATTGTCCTCTCCACCTCCCTCCTGTTATATTTACAGATTATTTATCGTTCTAAAAATAAAATCACACTTGTTCTTGGCTTTTCCCTGTGGAATGCTGGGTTGTAATACTGTCCAGGCTTAGAAACAGGCCCTGCTCCTGATCCTGGGACACCATCGAGAAGGAGGCAGGGAGGGGACTGAATTTTTTCTGGCCTCTCCAAGTTCACCCCCCCTTCCCCAGCACCCTAGCCTGGTGGTCAGACCACAAAACCCCACTTTCCCTCCCTATGACCTCCCTCATATGAGGAAGTGAAAACTCTATGGAAGCTGAGAAAGAGCATCAGGAAAGGTGCTACCTTGCCCCACTTTCCCAGGATCAGAGGCCCCCCCTGCATTTCTGGGTCTGCTTTATTGAAATTGAGGCAGTCACATGTCCTACAAAAATATAAAGATTTGGGAAGGTACAAACCCCAGTTCAGGAAGGTCACCCCCTCCCGGAAGGATCTTTGGTCTGGGGTAAGGAGGCATTGTGGGGCCCTCGCTGCCACCACCCAGACGCTGTTGGCTACCTAGGAGACACATGGACAGGGTGCTGGGGGAGCCCTGGCCCCTGTCACCCCCACCCCCTTGTGGGATATCTCTCAAATTAACAGCCATTCAAAGGCAGGGCAGAGTCTTTGGGAGGTGTGGGCCCAAGGGCCATAGTGTTTTTCCATTGAAAACTCACAGTACCAGTTTTGACAGGGATGGGTATGCAGCCACCCCTCAGGTCCCCCAAGAATGGCTCTGAGGTGGGGCATATGGTGGGAGTATACAGTTAGGTAAGGGCTGTAACAAGCTGGAGCCTCCACTCCCAGGGCCCCCCAGGAGGAGAGGGGCCTGGGAGAGCCTCCAACCCCAAGGGGGTGGGGTGAATTAGTGTTACGATTTGGAAGACAGTATCGTTTGTGGTAGGCACAGGACCCCTGACTCATTCCCCTTTGGCCCCTTGAAGAAGGAAAGATGCTGCAGTCTTCAGAGCACCTCATTTGGGGGGCGAGGGAGAAGAGCACAGAGCTCTGGATCAGATCACAGCTCCAGCGGCTCCTCCACAGGTACCGACTGCAGTTGGGTCAAGACCTTGTCCTCGGGCTCCAGTTCATCTCCCTCCTCAGCCCCTGTGCCCCCCAACAGGAGGCCATCACCATCGGGCAGCCTCAGGAGGGCATGGGGGGCAGGTGTTCCTAGCCCCTTCTCTATCTCAAAAAGCCCCTCAGTTCCCACCCCCAACTCCAGGCCCCCAGACCAAGAAGGGACAGCAGACTGGGGGATGCTGGTGAGGCCAGAGGAGTCCGGAGAGAAGGCCGGGCCAGCTGCCACAGGAGCCATGGGCACCTGGGGCTGGGCCGAGAAGGAGGTAAGGGCTGGGCCAGGGGCCACCGTGGCTAGAGTTGGTCCTTCAGCCACAGGAGCCGGGGCTTCCTGTTTGACAGGCAGCGCCAGGCTGGCGGCAGTAGGTGGCAGGGTCTGGGAGACCAGCATGCTGGCTGGGAAGGTAGCAGTCAGGATGATCTTGCCCTGTTGAAGTGTCATTCCTGTCACAATAGGGCTGCTGGAAACTGGGTTTGCCAAGAGGAAGTTACCTGTCAGGGAAGGGGGGATGGGATGAGATGGTGGTGACCTGAGCTTGAAGCCTATCTCCCTGTTTTGCCAGCTGCCCAACCTTCAGCCAACCTGTTCCACCTGAGCCTGCTTCCTCTTCTGCTAGGGAGCATCATTTCTGCCTTCATGGGGCTACGGTGATATAAACCCGAGTTTAAAGAATGCAATCTGACCCCTTCATCTGACAGGGGAAACTGAGGCCCAGGCCTTCCTCCAGATTCCAAACCAGGGCCCCCCTCCCCGACTCCCAGGCTGAGAACAGGAGGAAAGAGGTAAGAGACAGAGAACAGGAAGACTGTTTACACTTCAGAGCTAGAAGGAGCTTTTTCGAGATCACTGAGTTCAATTCATGATACTAAAGGAAAGATGGAAAGCCCAGAGGGAAAAGGAACTACCCTATGGTCACATGGGGGAGGGTCAGAGCAGGATTCAGGGTTTGGGGCTCTTTCTACTGAAGCAGGGGAAAGAAGGTGATCAGTGAAGGGAGGTAAGGGGGGAACCAAGGACCCTTTTCCCCATCCCTGAGCCCTTCCAGGTTCCCTTCCTTCCCCTCATCCTCCTCAGATCATAGATTTGGGACTGGGAACAGAGATCGTTTAGTTTCTAAAGGATAAAGTTGCCTTTCCCCAATTCACACAGGCACAGGGGCCATTTGTGCTCCCACCCTGAGTGGTCTGAGGAAAGGGAAAGGAAGTTTACCTGCGGCAGCTGTAGGTAACTGCAAAGCTGTGACCCCCATCCCTGGGTTGATGAGGTGAACGTTGGCCTGGCCCAGGGTAGCTCCTGCTGCTGCCGCCACCTTGACAGGACTAGCAGGCCCAGCCAGCAGCTGTAGGGACCCCACGCCTTGGGGCAGGGTCACCACCTGGGATGTGGGCACCACTTGGGGAAGGGAGACCAAAGGTGAGGCCCCAGGGTAAACAGAGCCTGACGGAGATAGGGGGACCACTTGGGGAGCTGGCACAGGAGCTACCGGACCTGGGGGGGATAGTGGCACCACCTGGGGCCCTGGCCCAGCAGGAGTCACCACTGCAGGAGAAGGGAAGGGCACCACTGGCTGGGGACCTGGCACCACCTGGGAGAGGGACAGCCCCTGCAGTGGCAGGGCTTCCTCCCCAGATGCTTGGCTTCCTTTAGAGCCCCCCTCTTCAGGCTGGGCATCTTCAGCCTTCAGGTCTCCAGGCTGGGAAACCTGGAGCAGGGAGGGGAGTGGAGCCTGGGCCTGTGGGCTGGAGGGTGGTGGGCCCCCTCCTCCAGTGGCCCCAGTAAGCAAGAGTGGGGCCAGACCTGGGGCCTCCCCCAGGGCCAATCCATTAATGATGACAGAGCCTCCATTCAGCAGCACAGCTGGTGAGCTGGCTGTGGTCAAGAAGCCCCCATTGAGCAGGATGGAGGGGGCGCTTGGGGGTCCCGATGGAGCTGCCGCCCCAGCCAGGAACACAGAACCTGCAGTTGGCACCTCTGTGCTCCCAGGGGCTGCCCCGGCTCCAGCTTCCACCTCCTCAGCTCCGTGACTGGACTCATCTTCTGTACTGGGGTTCCCCTCTGACTCACTGTGGAGAGAAGAGATGGCACAAAGTTGACTTTTCCGAGGGTTTAGCAGGAGGCTGAGAAGGTGTCCGGCCAGTGGTCCCTCAAGGCTCATGGGAGGCAGCTTAAGGGGCAACAGGCTCTCTCTGAATCTGAGATGCTCTACCAGTTTCCCGAAGGGGGCCTGGTGCAACGCACAGGTGCAGCTGGGTGCCGGGTCCCTGAGGAAGATCGAGGCCCGCCGGCAGCACGGGGAGGGGGGGGGCAGCACAGCTGGGGGGGGGCTGCACAGCCGGGGGGGAGGGGGGGAGCTGCACAGCCGGGGTGGGGCAGCACAGCTGGGGGGGGGACAGCACAGGCGGGGGGGGGGGGAGCTGCACAGCCGGGGAGGGGCAGCACAGCTGGGGGGGGTACAGCACAGGCGGGGGGGGGGGGGGGGCAGCACAGCCGGGGGAGGGCTGCACAGCCGGGGGGGAGCTGCACAGCCGGGGAGGGGCAGCACAGCCGGGGGGGGGGGACAGCACAGGCGGGGGGGGGGGGGGGGGGGGGGGGCAGCACAGCCGGGGGAGGGCTGCACAGCCGGGGGGGAGGGGGGGAGCTGCACAGCCGGGGTGGGGCAGCACAGCTGGGGGGGGGGGGGCAGCACAGGCGGGGGGGGGGGGGGGGCAGCACAGCCAGGGAGCTGCACGTGGACTCCGGGTGGGAGGGGAGCCGCTGGGCCTACGGGAAGCTGGGGTCACATTTCACAACAGAAGGGGAGGCCGGAGGAGCACGCCGCCGGTCAGCCCAGCCCCCTACCGCCCCCCCCCCCCCGCCCACTGAAGAAGGGGGCGTGCCCAGCTGGAGGGGGCCCATCCCGGGGGCTCACCTCCTGCCGGGCGCCCCCGCCGCAGCCGCCGCCGCCGCCGCCGCCCCCCCGGGGCCCGGGCCGCCCGTCCGGTCGCGCTGCCGTCGGTTCTTGAACCAGTTGCTGACCTGCGTGAGCGAGAGGCCGGTGAGCGCGGCCAGGCGGCGCTTCTCGTCGGGCGCCGGGTAGCGGTTGCCGCGGTAGCAGGCCTTGAGCGCGGCCCGCGAGCGCTCCTTGAAGCAGTACACCGTCTCCTCGCCGTCCCAGATGGTCTTGGGCAGCGGGAACTTCTTGCGCAGCCGGTACTTGTCCACGGCGCCCAGCGCGCGGCCCCGGGCGCGCTCGGCCTCGCGGTAGCGGGCGCGCAGGTAGAGGTCCTGCAGGAAGGCGTGGTGCGCCGCGGGGAAGGGCCGGCTCTCCAGCAGCCGGTACAGCTCGGCGAAGTCCCCGCGCTGGAAGGCCACGAGCGCCCGGGCGCGCAGCAGCGCGTCGCTGCCGCCACGTAGGCGCTCGGCGGGCGGCAGCGCGCCCAGGAAGCGGCCCAGGCGGCCCGCGTGGCCCGCCTGCAGCAGGGCCTCGCACACGCACGACACCTGCTCGGCCGAGAAGCGCAGCCCGCCGGCGGGCGCGGGGCCCGGGGCGCCGCCGGGGCCCGGGACCGGGGCGGGCGCGGCGGGGGGCGGTGGCGGGGCCCCCGCGCCCTCCCCGGCCGCCGCCGCCTCGCCCTCGGCCGCCTGCAGGGTCTGCAGCAGGCGCCGCGCCGTCTGCTCGTCGGCCTCCCCCTCGCCGCCGTCGTCCTCCTCCTCCTCTTCCTCCTCTTCGTCCTCGTCCGCGGCCGCTGCCGCCGCTGCCTCCCCGCTCGCCGGGCCCGCGCTCGGCTCCGCAGGGAAGGTAGCCATGTTTTGCAACTTTGGGAAGTTCCTCCCCCTTTCCTTCCCTCCCTCGGGCTTCCCCCGGCCCCCTCCCCTCCCAGCCCCTTCCCCCCGGCCCGGCCCCGCGCGGGGCCCCGCCTCCCTCGCCCCTCCCCCTCCCGGGCCTCCTCCTTCCGTCCGCGGCGTTCCCTCCTCCCAGGGGGTGTCTCCCGGAGAGCCTCCGGCCCGCCCCCGGCGCCCTCCCGGTCGGTCTTCCCCGCGTCCTGCGTCCGGGCGGGCGGGGCGGGGCGGGGCGGGGCTCTGGGCCTGGTCAGTTTCTTCCCTGGGGGCCCAGCCCCGCCCTCTCCAGCCCGAGCCTGCTTGTCACTGGCCCCACCCCCTCCTCTCCCTTCGCTTTTTCCGACCCAGGAAAAACTTAAGGGAAAAAAGTTTTCAGTAACTTGGGAGCGCAGCGGCGCCTGCGCGGGGCGGCTCCCACGCTTAACCCTTTGCTCTCCGAGGTCCCAATCCATTCTCCGAGGCTCCGAAGCCCCCCTCTACTGAGCAAATTTCCCCGCTCCCTGGGGGGCCCTAGCAGCAGGCGGGACCCCTGCGGTCCGCGTGCGCTCCCGACCCGAGGAGCGCGCTCCCCTCCTCGCTCCCGGCTGAGTGCGAGACCCGTGCGCCCTAAGTGCCGCACTGCCTACTCGGACCCCGCCTGGGGGGCGGGTGGATGCAAGGATCAGTCCTACGCCAAGGAGACCAAGAGGCTTTTATTGGGCAACAATAAATACCGGGGGTCGGGCTCTCAGTGCATAAATAGAGAAGGGGGTTGGGCACGGGACAGCTCAGCCGCCGCCTCTCGGGGAACCCAGGCGTCCGGCTGGTGCAGAGGGCTGGGGCGGCTGGGGAGTGGACTTCAATAAATATCGAGCCGGGCAGCGAGTGGTGAGGGAGGCGGGGGAGGCCCCGGGCGTGCGTGGTGCGTGTTGGCGTGGGGCGGGGGATCC